>NW_010427568.1:1661-19495 GCF_000710305.1 Buceros rhinoceros silvestris | reverse complement strand
GGAGGTGGGGGGGGTAGGGGGGGACAAACCTGAAAGTCATTATAATTATTTCCTTTCCCAACTAAAACTGCTATTTTGACAACAACACCCAATTCCTTGGGACAGTGTTTGAAACTGGATTTCAGCTCGTTACCAGGCAGCTTCTGAATCATCTTTTGCTACTTGTGTAATTCTTAACATTTCTGGGGTCTGTTTGGAGAGCTGTGGAAATGCAAGTTTTCTCTCCATCTTTTTATGGAGCAAACACATACCCTAAAAGAAGAAAGGGTCGAACTGGTGGTTAGATATATTGTCTTTCATTCCAGAGCTTCTTATAAAAGCGCAGCTAAGACAGCTGTGGTGGAAACAAACTGCCAAGACCATCTTGTAACACAAGGGTATACCCAACTGGCTTATATAACCTTAATTCAAGCAGCACAACTAATGATAATGATATGCTACAGTATTATTATGCCAGGAATGTATGAAATCAAGAGAGAACATTTCATTTTAGACTTTGCTGATTTTTCACATTTGCTTAGCATTTTCTCTAATGATTTCTTGCACTGTTTTTATGCCACCTCAGATAAAATGCCATCATACATGATATTTGCACCATTAGGCACAAAGTAAGCATTAGTTATGATTAGAGGCAATGCTGTGAAGCATTAAAAAACATATAGGAAATGGTTATCAAGCATACTCACAAAGACTCTCAAGCTTAAGTGTCATTTGCTTTCACTGTGCCAGCTGGGTGATGTTCTGCATTTCAACAAAGTTGGCTACCATTTCCAAGCAGATCCATACAAGATTTTCATCGTTCATATTTGAGTGAGAGGTCCAGTAAAAAATACATTCACACACACACATACACAGCAGAAATCCAATGAACCTTTCTAGAGGGAATTAAGTGAAACAAAATACAGTAATTACAATTAATCATCAGTGAACACGATCATACTGACATCCTTTTCAAAGAAAGGAAACTGTTTTCTGTCATAAGCTGCATCTTATCAAGCAACACCTCTAATATTTGGTTTTTAATAAGACTCTTGTCTTTGTGGAGCATAACAGTGATTTTGGCTTACTGCATAGATAAGGGGTGAATAATGCAATTAGAATGAATTAATAAAACTCATGTTTTTGTGCTATTCACATGACAGTATGGGAATTTTTCCTAGCTATTTCCTAATGCTGGAATCTAATGGAGTGCAATTCCACTCTACAATTATTCTGTTCATCCTCCAGCTTGTGAATAAAAAAGGACAAAACTAGTTCTGAGCTGTGTGAAGTGTTCTTTCATCATTTGGCTAGGCCAATTAGAGTACAGTAAGTAAAACACGTCAAAGAAATGCTGAAACAAGCTAAAACCATCTGAAATTAACTCTCTTGATGTATATGTAGCCCAGACCTATTCATGTTCTTGTTCCTGTAAATTATTGTATTTTTTTCTTCGTGTTTGTGTTTTCTTGATTTATTTATCCAGAAAACTTGCCCTAAGGTCCAGAATCTGATTTTCTGTGCAGTCAGTGTTTGTAATACTATAGTGACTCTTTCGAACCATCAGAAACACAAAAGGCATTCAGATGATTTACTGGAACGAATCTTGTTGCCCACATCTACCCTGGTGTGAATGATATGCATGAGTCCATTGCAGTCCATGAATGTTTACACAGGAGCGCTTTGAGGTGGAAGACAATAATATTGCTTGTGTAAAAGAAGTCAACAGCCCTTATATCCCCATTCTCTGTGCAAGAGATATTTCTCATACTTTCATATTTATTCTTTAATTTTGATGTTGATCATTGTAACAAAAAAACGATTAAACATCTAGTTTAAAAGACAAAATAACTTTCATGTTAAAACCAATTGGTTGTTCAAAGAGTCAAGATGATTTTGTAAGGCAGAAACAAAATCTTGAATTTACGCAAAACAGATACACCTGTACCAGTATCTTCTCGTGGTATGGCTGAGGTTGGAAGAGACCTCTGGAGTTCATCCAGTCCGACCCCTCTCTTCAAGCAGAGTCACCTACAGCCAGTTGCCCAGGACCACATCCAGATGATTTTCTAGTATCTCCAAGGAGGGGATGCCACAACACCTCTGGGCAACCTGTGCCATTGCTGAGTCACCCTCATAGCGAAAAAGTGTTTCCTATTGTTTAGCCAGAATCTTAGATTCCTTTCCTCTGTTTCTTTGCAGTGCAGAGCTCATGAGAGCTTTGTCCCTCCATGTCACTGAGAGAAGACAGTATGGAAACAGCTCTTGTTTCCCTCCAAGAGAGCTCAGATACCCTTCTCTTTCTAACACTTGGTTTTTAATAGTATATTTTTAATAGTATATTTGCTTCTAAAAGCATCAGAAAAACAGTGCTACAGATGACAACACACTATAGACCTCATCAAAAATAACAGCACTCTTTCTGCTTGGAGTTTCCTGTCTCAAAAAATAAATTAAAAAAAAAAAATTAAAGGTAAACTCTGAGAGGACGGAGAACTTCCCTGGTATACAGCAGGGCCTAGGAAAATGAGGAAAAATATCATTACAAAGAACAAACAGACTGGGGTAGCTACTTACTTTGGGTAAAGCAGGATGCAGTTATCTCATCCAAGAAATCACCCACCCCCTCCTGTTCACTATGAAGATCAGGTGTTGGTCTCCTATTTTAACACTAGAAATGGGTTGATTTTGTTATAATTTTCAAGCAGATCTTTTAATCAGTTGCTATTTGACTGTTAAATATATCCATAAATGCTGAAATTGTTGTAGGGTATTTTTAGTCTCAAAGGTCATAACACCAGAATAGTGCAGATCCCTTAAACTACCAGTACAGTTCAAATTAATATAAATCATCAGAACAGGCTACAATTACTCATTGTTATCAATGATTACTTCAGCTACCTGTTACACTTTGAGAATGGACAATAGCACCAGGTTAAACATTTCATGTAATTTTTGTGAATGTGTGCTCTTAAATACCAAAACCTGTCATTCTGCTCCTTCCAAGAAAAGAGAGGTGTCTGAAAAAAGTCACTGCAAATCAGTTTAATCTATCTGGGACTGCAAACACAAATTTTTCTTCCTCCTAACTTTCTTTATTTCATCATGTTACTGGTAGGAAAGGGCAGAGACGCTATTACTTAGACCTGCATTTCCACATCTTTATGTGTTTGCGTTGCTTTAAAGCACAATTTAACCATTAATTTCCTGAGCTTGGGTTATTACTGCACAACCATAATGCTTTTATATTATTGATGCATGTTTTTAAGTGTTACTGAATTCTAACCTTTTTGGCCCTTCAGATAGGAAGTGTGGAATAAGCAGACATGTAAGCCTTTGTATACAAAATTTATTAGCCCCAAGCTTTCATCACTCTCATAACATAATTAGTGATTTGAATCCATATCTTGTTTAATGGGATTTGATGCTGTGACATGCTTTTGTCTTTTAATCTAGCCTATATTGGTTCCCAACAGAAAAAGCCAAAAAGCCCATGTTTTCTACGAGTCAGGCAGATCACTGGTGGCAAGGGAGCACCAGTTTATCTTCAGATTGCTGGAAGCACTGACCTTTAGGAAACTTTTCTAGTCTTTAATGTGCTAGCCTTATAGCAGGGGTCTACTGTGAGGAAGAAGGCTGTGCAGGCACTACCCTCAGCCTTACCAAGGTAAAGCTGACCCATAAACATCAAACCCAAAACGGCTACTCTGGATTTCAATGCAGATTAGGGACTAGGCAGTGGGGTGCTGTTTTACATGTGAATAGGCTGGCAGCAGTACAAAGAGAAACCCAGAGAGATTGGTGTTAGCCACTTGGTTTAGAAGCACAAATGTAACATCTAAGGAAAATACAGACAGTTGCCAGTAGCATATGTTCAACTGAGTCACACAGGGAATTTTCTTTTTTTTCAGAAACAAATTCTTACACATTATTCTATTTGGAACATGATACTTGAATTACTTGTAAAGTCTTGCAATTTATTTAGTTGCTCTAGGCTTATCAGAATTCATTGCGAGATACTGCATTTTGGCCCAGGAAATGTCTTTCCTTTTTAAGAGAGAAGATAAAAACATACCAGCCCTCAGTATTCTAAACACAGAATTACTGTCAGATAAGTGACAGTCAAAATAATCCCCTATCTGAGACTCTGGGACGAGAAGATGTTCTTCAGGCTTTAAGAAGGCCACAACATCCCATGGCAAAAGAATAGATGTGAGCTGATTTTTTTCCTTCAGAAGAGCTTAAACAAAAGTTGTTTTATGCAGAAGGAACAGCTGTACCATATATCTTTCAAATTTACAAAACATTCGTGTTAAATCATGGATGAACCTCTAAGAAATAACTCCAGAAGAGCCTGAATTCATCCCTTTCAGGATATGCAATCTAATCAGCACCAAGGGAAAGGAGGAATGGATTAGAAATAGCAGGCTCTGTTTATTTTTGTCTGGGAACTATGGAATGTACATTTATGGCTTTGTTTGAGAGCTCAAAAGTTATAAATACGGTCTATAACTCAGCATTATTGCCTCTGTACTCCCCAAATAACTTACATCACCAAAAGAGCCATTTAGAAAGATACTGGTAAAAGGTGAAACTTCAAATCCAATTTCATCTGAATTTTAGGGTGCTGAGACATTGAGACATTTCACTTGCAAACTTTCAGGTATGAATCAACTGCTACTGGTCCAGTTCTGAATCATAATTTTGGCTTCAGATCTTGATGCCTCTGATGTTCCTTAGTAAAAATAGACTGCGTGAGATTTCCACTGTCTTAAGCAAAAGTCTCAGAAATACACTGCAAAACTGAAACCCCTCTTTAACTTAGAATACGTCAAACCACACACCCTATTTTCAAAGTTGTCCTTATAAAAAGTTTATTTAACGAAACTATTAGTAATGTGACTGGTTGGTAACTAGTGATCTCTTAGCACTTTGGCCAAGCAAAGAAACAAAGTGTACTATTTTTCTCTTCCCTGGTTTGAAGGAAGAGAGAGAATGCACCTGTTTGCTCAGAGATACTGGTAATTTTGGTGGTGAACTGAAGGAACAAGCTGCCTTGACAATGCCATACTGTTGTGGCCAGAGGATGGGACTGGAGGCTGGTACCATTGCCTGTCTGCACAACTACCTGCAGAGCAGTAGCTCTGTTCTTGAACCCATATGAGAACAAACCTTCCCAATCCAAAGAGAGCTTTTCCTTTTTCACCTCCCTGCATTTTTTCTTCCTTTTTTTCCATTATTTGCAGTCACACTCCCTCTCTCTTGTTGCTTGTCCCTGTTTCTTTGCCCCTCAGACAGTTCCCTCCATTGTTTTTTTTTCTACACTACTTGCTGCCACCACCTTTCTAGCTCTGTTTCTAGTTCAACCCAAAGTCTACAGTCCTTTCCTAAGTTCTCCAAGAAAATCTTGACCATTTTACCTTGGTGTGAGGACCATAGGGTCACCTCTGGCACTGCACATCCCAGCCTCAGAGGGCGGGGGAAAACAGCATACTCTCCTCACCCTCTCATCCTCCGTGTACTTCCTGCTGTTGTCCTCTGAGCAAGAAAGAGACTAGTTTATGCTACCAAGGGAAAAGAAGTAAAAGGAGACTTTTTCTTGCCCTATTCATGCATGGCTTTTCAGCTGAGTGGGGGTAAACAACTAGGTTTGGCTGCAGACAATGGGAAAGCAAACAGGACAGCAAATAACAGAGGCCAATGCAACAGTCTCACTGCCTGCAATTAATGCCAAAGCCTGGGCTGGATGCTGCCCCATGGGACTAGAAGTGAGACTGAGACTGCCAGGAAACTCTGACTGCCACAGAAACCTCTGCCACAGAAACCTCTGCCACAGAAACCTCTGCCACAACCAAGGGCTGCAATGTTTGCCCTCACACCCTCTCATCCTCAGACAGGCTTTACCTCCTTTTTCTCTTTCTCTGCCAGCAGAGGCTGAGCCCTGACCCTGTGGTTTCAGATCAGCTCCATCCCTGCCTAACAAATTGCCTCTACCCTGTCCAGCTCATCATGCACAGACAATGTGGAAGGACAGTACCCCAGGCACGGATGCAAACAAGGGAAGATCACTCTAGAAGAGACCTCTGTGCACAGAGAGTAATGGTTTGCATTTTGGTTTGGGAAAATTAATCCACTGTACTAGTTATATGGAGGAAAAACAAATTTTAAATGTCAGCTTTTTGTAACTAGGACCAAGATCATCTATCAAAGAGATCATGCTAAAATGGCTGATTATTCCTGATCTCATGACTCCTTCCAGTAGCAGTGCTCCTCTTCCCACACTGCTTACCGATGGAAAGTGTATTATTTTTGTACATTTCCTGCAAAAAGGTAGCTTTTATTTTGCTTCAGAAAATTAACCAAGGCTAAAATCAGACTCTAAAATGGAAATTATGCCACAAATTGAATTAGATGTACATTTTACTGACAAACTCTTGGATGCTCCTTTTATATTTTTTAAAAATTCTCCAAAGACAATATTCAGTCCAAGAGTGGCTGGAATAAATGATGGGAAAAGTCTGATCAGATGTTGCTGGCCCACCATTCTCCATGAAATATGAGTCGTCTTTATCACTATAGAAAGCATTCTGGAAGACTAACGATTTGACATGGATGCCATTCATCCGTGCGCATGAAGCCAGCACCCGGCTGATGCACCATATGAATTCCACATTATTCCTCTTCTGTAGGTTTCAGGAGTATATAGGCTCTATCCAGACCATAGAGTGCCAAGAATTTTACCCATGGGAGGTAAAATAAAAAACAATTCAAGACAAACTGTGAGGAAAATGTCACTGATAAAGGATTGCAGGAGCATGTTTGGAGAATGCCCGTACTTCATTGAGCACTGGGGAGTTGAAATGTCAGTACAGGGAAGATCGGAACCACTTAACAAATGTCGGGTCTGAGCCTTCAAACAATTACTTGTGTGAGTGATTATCAAGAGAAGTAATTCCATGAAACTCATGCCTAAACATTTGCAAAAATGTCTGAAACTGTTTCTTCAGTCATCCAATAGAAGTGTGCTCCCAGCACCCTCCAAGGGCAGCAGATGACGTATGGACGGTCTGATCAGGTAGTTTTTTAGTTTGTTTTGTTTAAAAGGTATTTTAAAATCTGATGCTTTGGCAATAGTAGACAAAATAATAGGAGAGGGCTCATGCTCAGAGAAATCTTTCATATAAATTTGCTGCTAATTGCTTCCTTCTTCTTAAGACACCAAATGAAGCCATTGATCATCTGCAAGTGCTGAGGACAGTACAAGGATGGTTAAATGTATCAGTAAAGAAACATTCTAAATGAGACAGAAAGCAGGGTAAATTTTGACCAGCAAATTTCACTCCTTTGTAATTTAAAGGAATATTGACCTTATCATTAGTTTTACTTAATTTCTACCCAAAAATCTGAAGGAAAAGTGAAAATCAGGTAATCATAGAGAGTCGTGGGTTGCTGTTATTCATATATTTCAGTGGTCCTTAATATAGCAGTTAAATTCCCAACCAGAAAAAAGATGATCTAGTTTTTCTTGCTGTTTCACCACTGGTTCATGTTGTGCAAGTTTAGAGAGATCATCATATAGCCACAATTAAAAAAAATACATCCATAATAACAAAAACAGATTTATTCCAAAAGTGTTCATGCAAATATTTTTATTCCTGTTTTGTCAGGCTGCTTTAAACAGCCAATCCTTGTTGTAAGAATATGCTAATATGTAATTAAACTGCACTCACATCATGCCATATGGTACATTTGAAACATAAAACACTATTCTATTATTTGGGGAGGGACATTTGAAAAGGAAAGAAAAAGAAAAAGACACAACCCAGGGGAAAAGACAGTTTATCTGCTCTCCCACAATTTATAAGCCAGCTTTAGCATTAAGCACTGTTATTCTGGAGGAGACTTGACAGTTTTGGGGTTAATGGATCTTAATCTTTTATTAAAAAGAAAAGCATGTGCTGACATCCAACAAAGACCATTGCATGCATTGTGGGGTTTTTTGTGTTTTTTTTTTTAATTAGACATAATTAATTTTTAGGGAAAATATTTATCTTTGCTATGAAGCCATGAGAAGGTAAATATACAGATGGGGCAAATAGGTTTGGAACCAGTGAGAGTTTTGCCTCTGGCTTCTGTGGAAGTGGACCCTGATTCTCTGCCATTTTCCAATCAGATATTAACATGCAAGTCAGGATGGGTGGGAGGGAGAGATAAGAGAGAAATACTTGATTCAAAAAGAGAGTTTGGCAGTTAGGAGCTTCATTATATGGCAGCATGTGAACAATATTTAAGCAGGAGCGCAGACCCAAGCAAAAATTATTAATGTCTTGTTTTAATTATACTTTATTGTTTGATTTTGTGGTCATTATTGGAAAAGACCTGGTATTTCATTTGGGAACTTCAGAGTAGCAGGAAGGTGAGGAGATGCTGTAGTCTGACATTAGCTTCTCACTAGTAGATGTTTGTATTTTAATGTGCTTGACAAGTCACTAGTGAAATGAGCGATGGGCTCAACCTAACCTTTGCCAGATGATCACCTACATTAAAAATCCCTGCATAAATTATTAAAATAATTCAAATACATTTCTTGGTAAAGCATTCATTGACTACTTTTTTGATAATAACAGTCCATGATAGTACAACATGATGACTATTCAAAGAGATGTACATGAAATTAGTCAGCCAGTATTTTCAGCTAGTTGCCAGAACCAGGTCCTTAGAGGTATTTTAGTGTCTAAACCAAAACTAACTCCTCTTTAGCACTCCTCAGGATTTGAATGCAAGTACTCCCAAAATCCATCCTACTTTGAATTTGATAGGTACCAACAGGGAGGCAAAAAGCTCAACAGTGTTCTGCTCAGTGATGTGGTGAAAAACAAGCGCCTCTTGAAATGAGCACTTCAAGCTGAGATTGTGGCAAATGGACTGAGCTACCATACAGAGAACTTCAGTTTTCAAAGTTGGCAGTCAGTAGCTTTTCAATGCAGGATTATTGCACTCAGAAATATGTTTCTGACCTCATGGGAAGAAACACACTGCATTAAATTCTGCTGCAGCATGGAAAAGTTGAAAGGTTTCTTTCACATGATGTAACTTATCAGGTAATAGACCCCAAAAAACAAAACAAAAATATCCTCTCCATTCCTTCACCAACAAGGAAATAACCACCTAGTTAACCAGCCGAGACTGTCATATGTTTTACCTCAGCTTTGCAAAGTATTTGCTTATCCTAAAGTACTTATCAAAACGCTTTCCTATTCTGCAAGGAAAGAATATACTGTGTGCAGCTTAAAACATTTGACACCATTGTGCCACTTGATAAACCGGTGCTAGTGAGAACCATGTGAAACTGTTGCTGGTATAAGGCCGCCTTAGGACATTCTGGAATGTGGAATCCACCTCAGGCCTGTGAGGACTGACTGTTGTCTGTCCATAGCTAGCCCTGCATTTCATACTTGCCCAGGTTAAACTCTTGACTCCACTGATAACAAGAATATTTTCACTTACTTGAGTGGAACCAGGACTTCACTCGTAGGCTTTGAGGATAACAGTCATCTCATCTGAAGGTCAGTTGTGGAAACTCATCCAGAAATCCCTGTGTTAAGCTCAGATCTTCTGTCTGAACTGGACTATATATATATTTCAGGAACATAACCAATGTTGATTTAAAGGTTTAAAATAAAGAAGAATTCATTGCATATCTATGAAAGTTATTCCAAAGGCTCTCACACTTAAAAGGCTGCACCCTTACTTCCCATCTTAATTTGTGTATATTCAACTTTTAGACGTTGAATATCACCATGTCTTATAATCTGAAGAACTTGCTTCTCTTAAAATAGCTCTACCTGTTTATAGATCTCAATCAAAAGAGCTCTTAATATTTTCTTTTATAAACTGAGAAGACTTAAGCTTACACAACTTCCAAAAAGAGAAAACGTATATTGGCCAGCCATCACAGAAAAATATTTTTAAATGGAAAAAAGTTAATGGCAAATTTGGATCAGATTTGAACACAGCCATGCCAAATGCTTTTCTTTAACATGTGCATTAATATAATGACATTATATATTCAAATGGAACCACTGCATTGCCCTCATGATAAGATGGCACAGAACTTTGCCATTGTTGAAAGAATTATAGCACTGTTTTCAAAATGTAGTATAATAAAGATAGACAAAAAATTCTAGGACAGTTGCCCAGGAAAGACAGAATTTGTAGACTGCTGGCCCAGAGGAATAAAAGATCCTTAAAAAAAGTTGGACTTGAACAAGAAGAGAGAATGAGGAGTCTGGCACGAGGAAGAGGAAGATCATCCCTGCACTGGAAAATGTGTCAGAATGCTTGTGTTCCCAAAATGAGAAAGTTAAGAAGTCTTGATAAGGTCCTTCTCTGCTAACAGGAACTGGAATGGGAGGAGAGGAGAAAAGAGGAGTGTGAGATGAAACATGACTAAAGATGTGGATAGGGGTTCTGTAAACAAAAATAAGTTGAAGCGGACTCAAGGAACAAAAGGAAGACAATGGATGAAAGAAGGAAGGAAGGATTTGTCCACTACAGATTACCAGGAGAAGATAATAACTTTCACTGCAATATTTTAAAAAAACAAAGAAAAACAAAAAAGAAAAGGGTAGTAAGGCTGAAAATAAAATTGACTTGAACAGGAGAAGGTGAAAAATCATTAGGTTTAGGAAAAAAAGGAAGATTGTAGGATAAGCAAGAGTTTAAAGACATGGAGCAGTCATAAGAGCGAGGTAAGTTTGGAGAGAGGGAACTTCTGGAGCCAGCAATCATCCACATAGACAGTTAGAGTTAAAGGTTCAGGAGTGGTACCATCCCTGAGCGTGCTTACATCCTCAGGGAAAGGGAAATGGGAAAATATTAAATGATCAAAGGAGATAATGAAAGGGCAATATGAGAACATGTAGGTGAGATGGATGCTGTTGAAGTTAGTAGCTTCAACAAGAAGCAGGAAGGGTGGCAAGAACCAAATCAATATATATATCCCTACTGTATGGGGATAAATAAAGATCTTCAATAAGATGGCTTTCCTTCAGAAAAGTACATTACAGTGTGGGTCGGAGGGGATTAAGAGGACAAAAAGAACATACGTCATTGGGAATCTAAGGCTAACATTATTTGAGGCTAACATTATTTAAGGCTAACATTTATAAGACTATATTCTAGCCAGAAACATTTTCACACAGATAAAAGAAGTTTAGTTATCCCATTTCTCCACCATACTCTACTCTTTCACTGACCGAAAGGGAATTCTGTTATGAAAGAGGATCAGAGTGAAATGACATAGCTAACAAGGCATTATTCCTTGTTCTGCAAAGATTTCTGGAAAGACCAAACTCTGTGAAGGTAAGGATAATAATGCTTACTTTTCTTTCAAGGTTGTAAAAGGCTTTGAAAGCTTCTAAAAAATGAAATGAAGAACTGTAAGTGTGAGAAAATTAATCTATTCAGTGATGAACTGGTTGAATTTTCTTATGGATTATGTTACCAATCAATCTCATCCAAATATATGATATGACCTACCAATATTGAATAAATTAATAACAGCAGGTAAATATTTCTTAATGTTCTCCATAAATGCATGATGTTTACAAATTATTAGACAAAACACTTATTCAATATGAACAATATAACTGTTTTTATCTGGACACAGCTTGAATTAATAAACCATAGAGATTTGTTAGGAGGGTTGGAAGTGTTTGCTGTCCTGGATTCTTTTTAACAGATTCCCAGCCCATTATTCTGATTTACCTTTTTAAAAAGCAGGGGGCACTTATCAAATACAGCAAAACTGTTGTCAAAGAGAAGCTACTTCTTTGCTATAAGTGCTAAAATAGATCTCTTCCCTGCCTTTTTAACTGCAAAGTGTTATTAATTCACAACAGTCTCATGTGCATGTTATAGTTGTTTTCATTTATTGTTATCCAAAACAGATTTGGAAGGAGATAATTAAGTCATCTTAAAAGAAGTCTGATTGAAATGTGACAGATCTGAAACTGATTTTGAGATTTATTACTCTAAAAATAGTTTTCTTGATTTGAAGGTATATTTCTAATGTAGTTTTGTTTGGAAAGTTAGGTCACAGTTCGGGATTTGGACAAACTTTGTATGAATAGTGCACTTCTGTTTTATTCTTCCTTTGCTTCTCCATTTTTATCCTGATGTCAGCTTCATACTGAAATGCAGGTAAAATTCATACTGACATGTAGGTAAATGGGAACATATTGCTCTTAGCAGTCTGTGGAAGGCTAAGGCTGTATCTTGCTAAATGTAGATGGTGAAACACTGCCACTTGCCTCTCTCAATATGTTGTCTGTTCTCTAGACTTCAAAGAAAGAAGCAGTTTCAGTTCTAGACATTCCTTATATCAGATTGTATTTAAGAGGAAGGGGTCAGTTCCTGGTTACTCAAGCACATCTAAAAAATGTAAACAGTAAATCTATTCTCAAACACTATCAAATTATCTTCGTAAGATGGAAAAGAAAAGGAAAAGAAAGTCATTTGTGTGTACTGAGAAGTCAGATTCCATGTATCTGTCTGGGTGCTTTTATTGAAACTTATAATGACTCACCACAAATTATTCTCTTGAGTAACCTGTGTGGGCTTGAGAGTCTGTAGGTCATCCTAAAAGTCCCAACCAATGCAGGAATGTCTTCTGCAAAGGATTAATAAATGCTTTGTCTAGCCTAGTTTTCAGCTGATCAGGCAACGACAGTCTTACTGCTTCCACTATCCATCTTTTCACGTAACATAAATTCCACAGTAAATCATTTCTCTTTCCCATTCCATTGCCCTATAAAACTTATGGGAGGGCAAGGCAAAAATAATCAAAATGACTGAGTAAGGCCTGAGTTACATTTAATTTAAAATATTTTTGCCCTTGGAATGAAAAGGTATGGTGATAACTGGAGTCACTGGGAAGCCCTGCCTAAAAAGTGCTGGCATCATATCACCTGTTTGAGTACAGATACAAAATGGAACAAAATATCCTACTACATCTTAAACAGAAATGTGGTGCTAAGCATCAAATGCATGTAGCTGAAGCAACATAGGAACACATGGCAGCTCTTCTAGGTAATTTGCTTTTAATTGTCAGCACATTTAGTACTGGCATTTTTAGATCCATTTTTGGTTCATTCTCTAACAAATGACTCTACACTAATTGTTTCTTCCAGCAATTTATTGCACAGCTGGGAAACCAAGTTGCAGAATTGCACGCACACTATCTTGTACTGAATTCATTTCCTGAAAATGTTCAAAATTCTGTGAGGTAGTTGAGAATTATTTTAATTGCAGTATCTACGATGAAAGTATGGAATTAATTAAATGTCTTGCAGGGCAGGTAAAGCACAGCCTTCAGAACCTATTGCTTAAGAATGTTTCAACAACTGTAATAGTATAAATCAAGATATATTTTAGTAATGGGGATACCTATGACATTTCAGAGGATCTCTTAAAAGCGTGTTTTTATTTAAAAGGTGAACATCTGCTAAGGTAGCAAACTCATCTGTATGCTAAAGAATTATCTTTTTGAGGAACTTTTCATTATGAAATACCTGCCATGATTCTCTTGCACAAATCTGTTAGGTCTCACAAATCTTTCTCTCATGTCTCTCCTAAGGGACACTCATCTTCTCCAGTGAGAGATAAATGTTCATAATTCAAAAAAACAAGTTTTACTCTTAAGCAGACCAAAGTCTAAAGGCTTACTAAATAATACTAGCTGAAACAGTATAAATGGAGATGGATCTTGAGAAAATGGGATTCCTACCATATGTTGGATTAGCTTTCAAGAAGTGCTGATGTCATATTTTAAGTTGGGAACAAATCGCTGAAAAGTTCTTCTCTCTGAGCTCATAAATAACACTGCTCTGATGTGTCAAATCACATCAAGTGTGATCGGTCAAATCAACTGACATCATGAAGTGTTTGGTGAATTATTTTTTTTTTCCATAGAAGAATTATCCCATAGCTCTCCAACTTTACACTGAAAGCAAGTTTTTGAGACATCCAGGAAAAAGCGGTTGTATGAAGTTGGAATATATCTTAAGTCTGAAGTGAGCAAATTCCTGCCAAATTCTTCAGGGATTTGTTTTCTTAAATAATTATTTTAACAACCTTTTGCCACTGTAATATCATTTTTATAATTGAACATATTCCATGCTTTTAGTGATCTGTGAAATGTAAGTACCATGCATTGCTGCAAAGGTTTAACAGCATCTGCCTACCTTTGAATGCATGAAGCCCTTTGAAATATTGGCCTCCTTCCGAAGAGCTATCTTGCAAGCTGTAATTTTTCTGTAAGGGTTAAGGTAAGCTAAGAAGACATGTGAAATACACAGACTGGAAACCCCAGCCACTGCTAGAACAAGCCAAGGCCTGCTGTCAGACCCATGGCAAACACAAGGTCACAGATGTTAAAGTTGGAGTTGGAAAGATCCATACAGCTTCACAGCAATGACTGAGATGATAGTTTGGAAAGGAGGGTGGATCAAGGAATTCACTGATCGCTGAAGGGGCTCTGGTTGTAGGCAGTGTCATAAAACAGATCTTGAAGAAGGTTAAGTCCTATTCATATACAGCCCCATAAAAAGAGAAACTGGTTTGTTGGGGAAGTGATTGGTGGTTTGTTTGGGGTTTGGTTTGGGGTTTTTTTTTGCAGGGGTGGGGGGTTGGGTTTTTGTTGGGGTTTGGGGGGGATGGTTTGTTTGGGGGTTTTGGTTTTATTTGCTTTGCTTTGCTTTCTAGAAAGTGCTATATACACACATAAACCTAAATTCTGTGTGCAGTTTCCAAGATGGTGCATACATGCAAAAGGCAATATGCAAAAGGCGATATGCAAAAAGCGTAGCAAATCAATTATTTGCATATACAATCTCTGATTGTATACACATTTAGAGTAAAAATGTGTGCAAATTCTGCTCATTTTTAAATTTCGTATCATGTTCACTTATATAAAACTTAAAAAATCTTGCTGTAATCAGTTAACAGTACTTTTTACAGATATTTACAACTCTCAGAATATACTGTTTCTTTCATTTATGACCACTTAACAAAGTGATTAGTTAGTATGTTTTTACATTTTGTTGGAGTTTGATTCTCTTGTCTGTGTGTTCGTTCTTCTTTTTTACAAAAATACCCCTTTCGCTTTTAGGTCTAATAGAATAAATGCAGCCAAAGCTAAATTGACATAGCTCTGTCAGTGTTACTGAGTGGTGTCTGCTTAACCTAGAATTGAATTTCCATGATTTCAATTGAAAAAGGGCTGAGGTCCTTAATGAAAAAGAAGTAGAACCTGTCTGTGACCTCCATGCTATAGTGATGGAAACAGTACGGGAGTAAGTGGAAGGGGAAATGGAGGGTCTGGGCAGCCCATGATGGTGACAGTATCCTACGACAGAGTATATGCTCCTAGGAAAGGACTAGCTGTTTTTCCCTACCCAGTACTGCTGTTCTGTGCCAGCAGGGAAGCTAAAACACCTGATGTATTTTTTTAATTTAAGATATTTTTGTGAATTACCTCAGCTGACAGAACAAAGGATTTTCTACTCTAATAAAAACTCAATTTTTTTTCCTGTCATATCAGCTGGTCCAGGAAAAGACAATCTATTCCTACAAAGCTTACCTATCCTCTGGCCAGCACTGCTACTTTAAATAATAAAGACAATGCTGTAGTTGACAAGCGCCAAGTGACAAGTGCCTTATTGGTTCAGTTCACTTCAGCAGGCTACTAGTGATAGCCAGCCTTTTCACCTGAAAAGTTAGTTTCTACAGTGAAGACCTTCACTCTTTGAGCATCCTGTCAGGAAAAATCCCACTCCAATTTAAACTCCTGCTAGCTTGAATATGAATACGAGTAACTAAAGGATTTTGTTGGCAACAGGGAGCTTAGGGGAGGCAAAACATAGCAAATTTGTTCTGATCTGCCTCTTGAAAAAAAAAAAAAGAGTGGTTTCATGTGACTGGTCACATGTTAACTGCCATGGAGGAGGACCGGTTTTCATGGTCCCTTTGGCTGCACGTTATGCGCCAGCCTGAGAGGTGTTGCCCACAGCCCGTTCACTGTGAGTGGATGAGTCATGATTTGTCCCAACAGACGTTTGGGCTCTTATTCAAGCAGTGCTCACTTGGTTGCCACAAAGATTACCTCCTCTGTGGCCACAAGCAGAGGTGGCAGAGCTGTATACAGCTCCTGCTCACCCAACAGGACCATGTGCTGCCCTTCCTCATCACCAAAACTCGGTTAACTTCAGCCCAGATAAGGCAGCCACAGTTACGATAGGGCCAGGACTTTACCGGGGCACCCTTATTAAATGTATTTTCTTCTGTAAATTAGAGTAAAACAGATGGTATTTTAGTTAACCTTTGCAATGACATTATTTATTATGGTGTACCAAATAATTTCTTATCACAATTTTTTTTCACATGGAAACTTTAGACATTTATGTTTCTAGAAATAGCCTGGAAAGGATTCTGTTCCCACTTCTCTCTAGATGTGTGATTATATTTGTAACAATTAAAAATACAGTTCCCCTTGGGGAATGTCAGTGGTAATTATCACACTGATGATTCAGAGAATGTTTCCTTCCACAACTGGCTCTTGATAAATTGCTGGTACTTGTTTGACACTCTCAGTTCTCCTGTTTGATTAAATAATCATCAGGAAAATATCCACATCATCACTTCATAGTCAGATGTTAGCCTTCTTTCACACTGAAGTGCATCACTTTTGCTGTTAAAAATCACAACCACATCACTATATGAAAGCCAAAAAAGCCTCCAAGAACTATTATGTGTGACTCAGTCATTGTGTGTCAGTAGTAACCAGGAGAATTTTACACATAAATCCACCTCTAAATGGACACCACTTGGGTAGAAAGTGTAGGGATAAAATGTTTGCCTTACTTTGGCAGCAGTACCTACCAATAACGAATCATTTCATGGAGCTGCTGATCTTTTATGGAATCTTGTTCGTTGTCTGTGTTTCGTTGTGCGTTTGGCTTACAACTCACACTGACCATATTTATTATACCCTACTGGGTAATAGGGACAAGTGAGGGATCGGTCAACAGAAACATTTCCACTGACTTCAGTGGGTGCTGGATCAAACTTATCTCTTCGTGAAAATGTATCTCAGTTCTTCTCTCTGTGGTCCCAAATGCTACATGTATCACATCTTCACTTCTCTCCTTGAAATCCTACCCATTCAGTCATTCCTCGGTTGATGTTCTCTGGCTTGGCCTTCATTGCAGACACCATGTGCAAATACTAATGCATACCAGTATCTTATTAGCATTTATTGCAGTTGTAAAACACTGTAAACCTCACTGTGTCTTTCCTCCTCCTTTCATTACCAACATGATTTCCTGCGTTGTCTAACTGAGACCAAAAGAGCCTCAGAACACATTCTCAAATTAATTTAAGTTGGAAAACAAGTACTATTTCATTGTAAATTTCAATCCTTCTGGTAGCTGACTGAAGCTTTGGGTTTCTCTCTCCTTCTGCCTTATTTTTGAGTTCCCCTATTGTTAAAGATGCAGTTCTCTCTCACAGACATGTAAGAAATTCTCACATACCAGGGCAAAGCCTTCACAGCTGTGATTCTTCGGTATTTTTGCTTGTTTTCTCAGCCACAAGCCTATTTGTATACTTTATTCACTCTGACATGCAATAAAGTAGCTTCCACACACTGCAATTCACTTTAACTACTGAAATCTTTTCTACTGAAATGAATAGACTGTTTTCTTTTTTCTTTTTTTTTTTTTCCCAATCCCTCCCAGTAAACAAACGTACTATCTCTTTAACCTCTGACAAGCAACAGTCTTTCATGGACCAAT
>NW_010427568.1:0-1472 GCF_000710305.1 Buceros rhinoceros silvestris | reverse complement strand
GTTCAGCAGCAGCAATTCTAGGTTATGGCCTTCTTTGAACTCTTTGATCCGTCATATCTGATGTGCTGTCTAGCCCCTTGACTGATTTTCAAATCGGTCTCGAACTGGACAGAAGATACTGATGCATTTGTCCAGACAAATCACATGAGCAGATGTGAGGTGACCCAAACAAGGTACATAAATTATGTGTTTGGGATCAGATTCAGTTGCCTGCTGTGCTAGATACCACATGGACACTAATTAAAAAGGCAGGTCTCACTCCAGGAAGCTCTGCAATGGAGGAAGGAAACCAACACCTAGGAAGTGGAAACAATGGATGACAAAAGAGGCAAAAAGCAGTGTTTGGAAATTAAGAGAATTAAATAATATTAAAGAAACAACTTTGAAGTTGCAAGGTGAAATAGCCAAAGTTAGGAAAAGCCAAAAATTAGATTGGTTTCGCTCTACTTTTCCTTATATGATTATGTGCTGGTTTTTGCAGCAGAAATATTTTGTCATTCAGGTAAGAGGTTATCAACCTAAAGAGCAGGCACTTATTATTTTCTTTTTTCTGCATTGGTGTTCTCTCTGGATGAGAGAGCACCTTCAAACCTTTGCCATGAAGACGGAATTATTCATGGACCTTGCCATTACATTTCTCACTGCAGGATCCACAGTATCTCTTTTCACAACACCTGCAGAGGCCCACTGTGATAACCTAGCCAAGTTCTTGGTAGCCCTTCTTGTCATGCTTACAAGTCTCTGGCACTTCTGAGCTGATGGTAGGGATCCATCATACATATTAGGAAGTCCCCAGGGTGGATCTTGCTAAACCTGGGCTAGATCCCTGGTCATGAAGCAGTTGCCCCTTGAGATTTTGGCCAGCCTACTGCTGAGGCAGGGGAACTTTTATGACCTTGGGAACACATTCATGGCGATGACACTATAGAAGACTATAGTTTCTCACTGAAGATAGCTTCAGTAGAAGTGTGAAGTCAGTGGCTCTGTATCACAGAGGACTGAGCAGTAGAAAGGCCTACAGGATAGAAAAGCCATCTGGGGTCAGCTCCATGCAGGGACAAATCTTCAGAAAATTTATAGCCAAATCAAAAGAAAGACTCTGGCTCTTGAAGTAAAAGGCAGAGTCTAAGCACTAACTCCAAAACTGCAATTTTAAAAGTTCCTTTGCAAAGTAATCAACATCTAAACTCCATGTGTGCTTTTTTTGTTTATTATGAAGTTTCCCAGGTGCCAAGAGTGGTATCTGCCTTTTCAGAATTGTCCCATGTCAGCAGTTCTGAAAAGTCAATCATGTAATTGACTCCTACACCAGAACAGGAACTTAAACTCTGTCCATCCCCACATCCTCCAAGAGGCTTAGTCAGGAAAGCCTTGTGAATATATTCCACCATCACCTACAGGATCTGGCTCCACCTAAAATTCATTTCAAAATTTGTTTCTGTCGCGGTTTGAGGAGGGGGGCTTTTTCCCCC
>NW_010427567.1:14672-23794 GCF_000710305.1 Buceros rhinoceros silvestris | reverse complement strand
TTATATATTAATATATATTACTCAACATTGAGAAGGAGCAACCATGGAGCAAGGTTTTAGAGAAAAATTCTGTGACAAGTCACATTTGAAATTCAGTGGTGCTAGACAATCAATACCATTTGAGAACAAGTCAAATGATAAAAGCAAAATGAAAAGTAAGAGAAATAGGTACTTTGTTTATTTTCATATGTTTAACAAAGACAGGAGGGTATTATTTAAAAATAAAAGCAGATACCATGGACACATGTATGATTGTCACACCAGAATAGCTGCATGTCGTTATAGCTAAGAACCATCACAGTTTATTCCAGTTTCTAGAGTATTTCACTGATATTTCCAAAATTCACCATTTGCTTAAACACTAAGCAGTGAAAATATCAAATACTTCATTTAAACTTGTCCAGTTGGAGTGTTCGAGTTTTATGAAGCAACACTTGCCCTTAGTCAGAGAAATGGCAGAAGACAACAAAGAACACTCGGTCAGTCCTGAAGCACAGCAGAGGAGCTCAGCAGGCTCCGGGTCTGTGGCCAGGGGTTCTACCCACATGGACAACCCGTTACAGACATGGTGCTGTTCACAAGAACATCCACCAAAAGGGTCAACTAGCCAGAGCTCTGAGCCGGTACTTGGCAAGTATTGCTCCTAGTCTAGTATCTATCGTAAGAAACAAACACCATTTTAATGATTCTATTTAACTGACTGGACTTCAAAACACAAGAACACACAATTCTGTAAACGTATCATTATCTATGTCACTAGTTTCCGTTTTAAAGGCTAGAAATTACTACATTACTTTTCAACAGATATTTAGTGTGAAAGTATCATTAAAGAGCTAGGTTGAACTAGAAGAGAAGCATCTCTTCTCAGCCACTGCTTCCATCTTCACCCCTTGAGTAACAGCCCCATGCTGTAGGCAAGACGGATCCCTCAACCTTTAGCTTCCCCTCAGCCACCACCCAACTGTACGCATGTGCACAACAAATTGAACATTTAATGCTGTCATCTACAGAGCAGTGAACTCAAACGAAACCTGATCTAAGGCAACATGACATCACGTTATATTCGGGCAGTTGAATCAAAATAGCTCACTGCATCGTCCTCCACATGCAGTGCACTGTACACTGGAGAGAGCTGGTCACTTAAAGAAGAGAGACCAACCGTGCCCGTGATAGTCAACCTGCACAGGTTAATGACATGGCTGAAACAATTACCCAAAAGCCAAGCCGGTGCTGGTATGAGCAGGTTAATCCAAGGTCAGAGGATAGGGAAGAACAAGTTTATTACATGAGTAAATATTTACCTTCACGACAGTAAACGTGTGCCAGAAACTGAGGGAACTGGTAGCATAAAAATAAATGCTGATGCTAGCCAAAGAGGAGGAAGAGATGCGAATAAAAGACTGACTAATGGGCTAGACCAAGAGTAAGTCCTGTTTATATGAAAGGAGTGTTCCTTTCCCTTCCCTTTGACCCCCTTTAAAAAAAAAAAAAAAAAAAAAACCAAGTAATGGAAAACTAAGAGCACACGTGCACACATTTTCAGTTATAAACAACAAATATTCAGTCACACACAGCAAGGTATCACCTCTATCCTCAGTACCAGGCTGCAGCCAATGAGCACCCAGAGCCATGGCACACAAGGCAGACTGTCAGCAGCGAGACAGTCCAGCTTTGTCAGCCACTGCAGCTCTCAGCTCCTCCGCAGGTACCACAAACTTAAAGACAAAATGACCCGGAGAATGATTAATTCTCCAGTTAATTTTTCTCCAGTATTCCCTGAGCTCAAATAAAGGTAGAGTAACGTGCAATGAGAATTCACTTTCTGAATTTCAGATTTCTGTTTATAAAACAAACCTTCCAGTAGTATTAAAAGGCAGAATGTTTCATAAATGAACAAGGTGCATCATGACCACTACTGTTGTTTTACGTCTCCTGCTTTGAAGAGTCTCTTTCATTTTGATTAAAAGAATGGACAGCAACGCACACTGCCCAACCTTTAAAAACCTTTCTTACCTCCTTTGCTTTTTCTTCCTCTCACAAAACATTCAAAGTTTTAAGCCTAAAGGTTTCAGCCTTAGCACTGAAAAAACCTGAGGTATTCTGTCCAAACATAATTACACTTTTAATTTCTTTTAATTTGTCCTCTTCTAGGACAAATTGTCTAATTTTCTTACAAATCTGTATTTCCAAGTCTGCTAGGAAACTGTCAACTCTACACAGTAGTAAACTTGGTATTTTAGTAACAGCATTGTGCTCCTACTGCATGGTAGGAACCACAGTGAACTACATATTAAAAGCAAACCCACTGTGCCTCTGCAGCAGGAAAGTACCAGTTTGTCTTTGGAACCTCAGCCAACCATAAGGCATAAAACAAAAGGGAATTTACCATTAATTTCATTTTGCAGAAGAAATATTTAAAACAACAATTACATTTTGAAACATTCGGTTCAGTTTAACACATGCTGAAGCTTTTTTCTAGTCTAATCTACGTACTCATTTCAAATTCTGTATGTTCAAGAGGAAAGAAAATACGTGACTGTGTGTATTTAATTTTAAGGAACAAAGCAGCACAGCCCTGGATCAAACAGCAACAATGAAGCAGAAATTACTGCGAGTGACAGACAGAGACCGTATTTATACAAGCCTAATCACTAATAAAATGGAGTTATAAAAAAAAAAAGAAAAACTCTGGCACTCTTTTCCTATAGGGTAATAATTTTTGAGCTTTGTGTGCAGTGAGTTTTTCTATTTCTGTTCCACTACCAGCCAGAGAACTGACCCTTTCATCAGCAGAATTCTTCTCCAAAGGAGGCTGGAAAGTCACACTGCAGAAAGGATCATAATAATAAAAGGGATAGTGAAAGATAAAAAGGTGCCTAAATATTGAGATATGGGCATGCAGAAATTTTTCTTCTTTTTTTAATAATGGCTACGGCTCAGCCCCTCACTGTCTTTTCACTCCAAAGTTACTCCCGTCAGTTCTACAGACCTGATCAGAAGAGGGCATGAATTTGGGCAGAGCTCATGATGTGCTCTGCTGTGATGACCAGTCCCTAAGATACTGAAGAACTTTATCAAATCAGCAAACAATCTGAGCATCAGAGACAAACTGCCACAGCCACAGTCACCTTCATGGAAGCCTTGTTTGGCCAATGAAACAACTCCTTCCTGCGGAATCTCTGTATGGAGATGCAGACGCTGGCGCTGTGAATGTTCACATTCATCAGCTCGTCTCATTTGTGAATAAGGAGGATGACAGAGGCCAGCACTACCATACCCAGCTCACTCTTGGGAATGTCTCTAGTTAACCCTCCTCACGTTTAACCTAGTGAATGTGGGTTGCCTTCTTTTCTCCTTCAAGCAGAATGTGCTGCTTTCTAGATGACACAGGAGAAACAAGTCTACAGGCTTAGCATATTATTTCTTGTCAAAGCAGCAGCATCACATAAATGTGGTCTTTAAAGAAGACGGAGGTATGGGATTAAAGGCCAGCAAGAAGCAAATGGTACATAATAATCTTCAGCTACAGCATCAAGAGCACAGGCATGTGATGCAGTGCACAGCTATGCACAGTGGAATGAGGCTGGTCTGTTCCCCTTTAGAGGTCTAAGCAAAAGATGACACAAAAGAGCATGGATTTTAAGATAGAGCCACATCTCCAGAAATTAATAACGAGGATGAGATGAAGGAGGCAGTGCCACGTCTCATCATGGGCTCTTCAGAATGCACCTACTCCTCCTCTCCTGACAGATGTTTTCATTAGAGAAAAAAGAAAAGCAGCAGCAAATGAAACCCCTCCCAGCCTCCACACAGGCCTGTGTAACAGGCCATACATCTTTCTCTCCAGCCAAGAGAGAAAAAGCATCAGGAGGCAGCAGGCACACTGCAAGAGACCTGGAACATACCACGTGCTGGCACTGGGGCAGAAGATGTTGATTTAAAGAATATCAGGACAAAGATGGCAATTCAGTTAAGACCCAGATTCTCCTGCATTAAAAGCAGTAGTGCCAAATCTAGGTGAAACTGGATGTAAGGAAGCTGGCCACGCTCTGCTTTAAAATCCTGGTGAACATGAAAAAGATAGTGACTACCTCCTACACGTGACTCGGTAAGGATGCCCAGAATGACACAGAACGGCACAGAACAGTCAAATAATGCTGGGAGAGGATCCAAGGAGGGTATCAGAGCCTGCTTCAAAAGCTGGTTGGCTAAAGAGGAAGATGTTTTGTTTGCCTGGGTTTTTGGTTTGGTTTTAGGGTTTTGGGGGTTTTTTTGGAAGCATAAAAACCTATGCCTTTGTACAGAGTTTATCAGGATTAACTTCCTCCAAATCGTAAATACCCCTGCGATACGAGTCACTAGGTGGGATACAGCTGCACACAGGCTGAACTGGAAGATAATTTTTAGTAAAGCTCTCAACAGAACCAGCTGAGAAGCAAATGTCTGTCAACAGGTACAGACCCTGCAGTAGCAAACCATCCTACCTCAAGGAAACTGCACCTGCACAGAACTTTTCACCACATCTTCCTGTGGGCTGAAGAAAAGACTAAGGGAAGGTAAAAGCATGTCCTCTACTGACATCCATGGAGAAACAAAGTTCCTCAGCTGCACTACCAAGAGATGCTCTGCTCTGTGAACACTGGCATGGACAGGCACAGACAGAGCTACTACAGAGCAATAAAGTCACTATGGTGGACACAAGCATCACAACACAGTATGGCTGTGAGATGCTTATTAAAGAATCCTTCAGTTCCAAACCAAATTATTTTACGCATCCTATCAACTGCTGGTAGCATAAAATTGCAAAGCCAACCAAGAGGAAACACACCTGTTCAAAGGTACATAACTTACCCTTTATCAGAGTATAAAACCCCAAAATAATTCCTAGTCGGTTCAGTTCCAACAGTTGTCTTTTTTTTCCCTTTCAATTACTGTTTAGCACTGGGAAGTGCCAATTGTACCTTTTCTGCCTTTTTGTCAGAGATGTCCTGCTTTTCTAGAACTGCCATGCTCTCCTTCAGGTTCTTCACTATGTCTGCAGGAGACTTGTGGGACTTGCCAAAGGGGAATGGCATGATTGCGAGCCACAGGGTCTTCCTTCTACAGCTCCTGCTTCACCTGAAAAAGGAGAAGAAAAGTATGTCAAAAATAGAAACATGAGGTCAGAATAACAACACAAAGCGATTCATAGGTGGAATAACCATCCTTGACAGTCGAACTAGGGCTTGCCAAGACAAACTGAAATGCTCATGTTTCTAATTCTTTTAAAACACACGATACAGAAACTAAGAACTCAGATGAAGATCATCACCTTGTGCTACAGGAACAAATTAAAGAGTACATTAATTATATCCAAACCACATACTGTACAAATGCCACATACGGGCAAGAGTAACAAGGATAAATTATTCCAATTAACGCTGGCCAGCTAAATGCCTTCTCACATTAGGTCTTTGACACACAAGTCTCTGTGTCTCAGCGGCTCTGCAGTGACTGCCCAGGTACATGCTTTTACCCATACTCATTCCATAATAAACGCCAAGTGAACCGCAAAGCCTGCACCTTAGTGCAGGAGCCACCAGCACAATGCAGACGAGGCTGCAGGCGGCAGCTCACTCCTATGTCAAAGCACTTGGTATGTCCCGGCTTGTTTGTATCCATATCACTGTAACTTCATATGCAGATACAGCCTCACCCCACTCATTTTATGGGAAACAAAACTTGTCACCAATAACAGGGACGTAAATAAGGTGCTGGAAAACATTACAACCAAATTCTCTATATGTTTCTTTCTCAAAAAAGGTAAAACTTGTATTACATAGCAATTTTCCTTCCCTAAAAATATTTGCCTCTACAATCCAAATAATTCATTCTTCTGTATATTTACATATATTTGATCTACACAGACAGACACATACTCCCTGTGTATAAAACAGAAGTTTTACCAGCATAAATGAACCTACAAAAGCTTTTATTACTAAACACATACATCCCCATTTAAACAATAATAGAAAGGTCTTACAAGTGAATTCCATAAAGCATGTTCCTATAACTCTAATCTAGACAGAAAAGAACAGGAAATCCGGCATGAAAAACGCTGACAGTGCTACTTCTGCTAGACACAAAAGCTGAAGCTGACAGTGCAGAGTTTACACTGTCACTACAAAGGACTATTACTCTGAAAGTTGGTAATTTCTACTTCTGTACAACTGTCCATGAAGTTACTAACAAGTCAACTACAACCAGTACATGTTAAATTTTCTGATCGAACACCATGCACCTTGATCAAAATACCAGCTCAGTCACCATGAACTCCAAAATGTTAATTCTGATCTTATTCAATCATGTTTTGATCAAGGATTAAAAACACCAGTTTGATGCTGGGTTTGAGTTATTCTGATTTTTAACACAAGCAAGTTGGGCTGGCCCAAGGGCAACAATTTAAAGGTGAAAAACGGAAGCGCTCAGACCTTTATGTAAGAAAATTTCCATGAACAGGTATTTCAGGTGACCAGCGACATTGTTCTATGCCTGCCACTGACCTGCCACTGCTAATTAAAAGCATAACGTAGGTAGTTTTTAATCAGATTACTTTCAGATACAGTATCAGCATGAAGGTGGAAAGAAGACCTTCCACCAGCCATTTCCATCTTTAACAGATCACAAGGACTTTCTCTTGCTTTTATTTTGTAGTATAATAATTGTCTCATTATATTAGTCTCTCGTTCATAACTGCGCAAAGAAGAAGTTGCATCACTGAAATTACAAATGCAGGACTGGTACCCAAAGAAACAAAAAAGTGCCTGCAGTTGCCCTTAGAATTTTATGTCTCAACTTTGTCACATGTAGTACAACAAAAACCTACCTACCTCAAAGAAAAGCATAACTAGTCATTGGTAACGGCACTTAAAACAATGTTCAATGAAACTTATGGTATTTTCACTCAAGACAGGTATGAAAATAAGTACAATTTCCCCACAACATTAGATGACATACCATGAGCATCACAGCAACATCTGAAACGCTCCCTTTATCTCTCCCTTTGATTTCTACTCCTGCCAATTTAAGATGAGCCCTGAAACAAAGCTGGACTCTTTCACGCTTGCATATCATCACTGATAGTAATAGTATTTAACAGCCACTCAGCACACGCATTCGGGAAGATGGTTATGCTCATCTTAATTCCTTGGATTATGTATTAATGTTTATACTTAACATTTTTTCCCAATTCAGGTAAGCTCCTGTATGAATTTCTCACAAGCAAGCACAAGTAAGAAGGAAACCCACATCCCTGATTACTGAAGGTGACATTTTGCTTCAAGGTATTTCATTTATTATATAAAATGGAATAAACACATTGTTTCTGCTATTTCGATTTTATTACTGGAAGAAATGCAGTAGCACTGCCAGGAACATCATCTGTGGCCTCAAGACTGAAGACCCCACCAACACCAAAGCAAAACTCTATTACCAAAGAACCTGTACCACATCCTGTCAAAAAAAAAGAAAAAAGAAAAGAAAAAAGAAAGGAGGAGTGGTCCTTTGTGTCTCAGAGCTGCACTTCATGCAGCGAGGAGAACATAGACAGGCTGTTCCCTTTTCAGCCCAGCAAAACTACCCCAAGCAGCTCTCTGTGCACAATAGACAATGACAACATCTGTGCGAGATCGGAAAGAGCTGCAACCGCCCACATCTGCAAAGCGAGAAAAAAAGGAAACAACATCAAGTGACATTTTCTGTAAATAAGACCAGGCTTTACATCATGTCAAACGAGAACTGTTTCACATTACCAGCACCTGGCTGCCTTGCAAATTCACGATAAGATTTTGATTGTGGCTTAGAAACGGATCCCCAGACTCTCAAAGAGTTAAACTGCCACAAGTACACGGACAGTCCTGTGCTCTGCTGGGCTGCTTTGCTTTATCTTACCTTCCCAGAAACCTCACCATACATGACATTATACAGAACCCAGGCTTTCTTAGGCATGCATTTTATTTCACCAATACTCCAGCATGCCAAACCTAACAAAACAGAAGGTCTTCAAAGCACTGGTGTCACGGCCACATTTGGAAATGTTAAATGACGTTATAAATCCCAACGGGCTGTCAAACACCACTATGGCACACAGCCAAGTACGCAGAGATTTAAGCTCCACTGACACAGAGCGGCTGACACACACTCAGGCACACTGGGACATTTGGGCTTTTGTGATAACAAGAGATAGTGGCCCCACTGTTTCAGATAGTATATCATTCCCAGCTCTGTCAAGGCAGCACGCATCTCTGCACAGTTTCCTTTGTGTGTAAGGCTTTATAGTTTTTATTCACTGCATTGACCACGCAATCAATTAATGTCCAATTTAAAACTAATGGGTTCCACGTATAAGATTTTTTTTTTTAACAGCAAACACTTAAAAGCGTTTCTCTGTGAGGACAACCCTCAGAAGCAGGATAAACAAATCCCTCTCTTAATAAGAGTTAATTCTTGAACGAGCAGATTCACTAACGTGGAATATGATCTCTCTGGTACTCAGCCTTTCTGCTTATGACATATCACGAACTACCACAACATTAAAAAGTTGTAACTTGTTTTCTCTGCATAGAAATATAATCCATAAACAAAGCATCAAATGAATTCAAGTACTCACACTATTCCAGCTCGGGAGAGCAAACCACCACCCTTCCCCCACACAAAATGCCACTTCAACAATGTACAAAAATCCCACATTCCCAATTTTGTGAAACAACCAGGTACAGTAAACTCAATTTCTTGTTTTATTGAGGCCTCACAGTTTAATTGCATTATAGGAAGTTATCAGCTGGATCCTGTAACCTTGTTTCCACATCAACAGTTTAAGGTATCTGCTTTTAGTAAACTCATAAAGACGAAAAAAAACCCTTCGGCCACTTTCTGGCTACAACCGCACGTTAGAAAAATCCAAGCCTAGTGAAAAAGCACATGTACCATCCAGTTAATGAGCACGTAAGAAGAAAACTGTTGAAGATCAAACAAAACCAACATATTTTAATAAGGCCAAATAATTAAACATAAGGATCCCCAGCCAACCCAAGAGCTGGCTGTTGAGGACGGAGAGGCCCAATTCCCACTCCACTCCCACCACG
>NW_010427567.1:612-14644 GCF_000710305.1 Buceros rhinoceros silvestris | reverse complement strand
CCCCAGCCAACCCAAGAGCTGGCTGGTGAGGACGGAGAGGCCCAATTCCCACTCCTCCCCCACCACGACGCTCCTTCCCCGACTTTTACAGTAGGGCCAGCCCACCCATCCATCAGCTGATTTGACTCACTATCAGAAAAACCAACTGGTAAAAGGAAAGTAAGCAATGAGTAGTGCAGAGAACGTAGGAAAAAACATCCCTTTGACCAGCAGGTAGGTGTGAATCAGCTCCCTCATCTCATGATCTCACCATAACAGCACTTCATGGCAAGGCTGGAGCTGAATCAACAGCAGGACTGAAGGGGGAAGGTCACTCTCCATCAGTTATTTTGAGTGGTCTGATGTTTGAATGCCCAGAGTGCCAGCTGAACTCACCAAAACGACAGAAGACAAACTCAACAAAAGGCAAACCAGTACAAGGTGCTCCCAGCTGTGAGCCGGAGGCAGCCTAAGGGAGGGAGGAGAGGAAAGGACTGGGGCAGACAGGAGGGAGGGCACACCACCATCTCCTCTAGGTAGCAGGAGGCTGCAACCTCCATTCTGAAATCATATCATGTGTCAATTATGTTCAATAGCGTTAATAACACACAGGAGATTGGCTTAAGCAAATACAGTTAACTAAGTTACAGTCTACAAACACCTGGAGTCACAGCAAACAGCTGGGTCTGCTCTGTACACAGATTTTTAATTGACAATTTATCCATCTATTACCAACAAAACATCTTGCTAAGGAGAGGTATGTTTGTATTAAACTACAATGCAGCAAGCGCACGTTTGTCCTGACAGAACCGATTTCCCCTCAAAACCTGTTCTTTTGTTACATGCCTCCTGGATTAACAAGGATCATTAAGCCAGTAGTGAAAACAATAACGTAAATCAGTTTTCATCAGGTCTTATTGTTACAAGCAGCTGTAAGTTCAGCTAGAATTTGCTGCTGTGAAGTCTGGCTGGAACGGTAACAGCTAGAAATAGATCAAGAAATGATGCATTTTTAAAAGCGCTGCCTCACTCTCAGACATGCCCAGCATCCAGACGACGACTGACAGCCATTCCTTTGATCCACAAACCATTTTTTATGCAAGCTATCACGCTCTTTGGGAAAAGAATGTTCAAGCACTTCAAAGCCAGCAGCAGACACTGTATTAGCTATTCAGCCCTCTTGTACAAGATTATAGAATTTCTCTGGTTATCAGAGTATTTAGCCAGACTTCAGTTCCTGACTGTAGTTTCTGTAAGAACCACGAGCTGCCCTGTGCTACGGCAGGACAGCACCCCAGTGCCACTGAAGCATCTGAATTGCCATGGCCGGCTCATCACTCCAAATTCCTGAAAGGCCGTACCACTTCTAATTGCAGAAGTATAGTTGACTGAAGGCAGCATCCATCATTTCCTTCAGTATATTACTTAACTGAGTACTCACATTTGTCATTAAAACATTCTTCTACATTTTTCACATCCATTGTTCAGTACCCTGGTTCTAGTGATGAGGTTTCCCACTGGATTAAACCATTTTCTAGAGCCTCAGCATTGTATTAAAATAACTTCACAATTTTCAGTTTTCATCCAAAATACATGTCTAAACATGTTAGCACAACCTCACATGCAAAACCTTCCTATCATGGAGGAAATGAGACTGATAAAGAGCAGAAGCCACACCTCAACCTATTTCAGGGCTGCAGCATGAACTGTTCAGTATAGCCACTGCTTTACCTGCATAAGAATGTCATTACAGAATGGCTATGGTTCTAATTGGTAATTACCAGCACTACCAGCTAGCAGAACTTCAGAGCATTCTCCAGCTCTAAGACAATTTTGCTATCCTCTAAGTACTTCTGCACATCTTTTCAGCATTTGTTTCAACATAACTTTAAAACATGGATAAAAGGACTGCATCACCTTTCTTACATGTAAGAAGCAAAACTTTTGACATATGAAATGACTAAAACAATCAATGATCTGCTTGGATCTGTTGTGAGGAACATAATTTAGATGTGTAAGCTTTCTTGCAAGACAGGCACATTCATCTCATACCTGGCACTTCCTACCCACCACCAAACAGTAGCATCTTCCTTAAAATTCGCTATTAACTTGTTCTACCAAGTCTGCAGCACACAAAAGCTTTAATCTGATTCAAAAGCTGTTTCACAACTCTGCATCACAGAATTATTTGTGGTGTGACCCACTTAAAGATTAAAATGGAAAGAAAAAATCCCGTATCTAAGAACAGTGACTTAACTCAGAGAAAAACGAGAATCACAAAAAAAATTCTCTGCTGTAACACAGATAAACAATTAAATGAAAAAAAAAAAGTCACATGAATTCGTAAGAAAGGAAAATTGAAAAATAAACTTGTGCGTAACAATGAAATTCATAATGAGATAGCTTCTTGCTTTGTGAAAATTTCAAAGCTATTAAGTCCCCAGAATTCACATCCCTGCTTGCTGCTTCAGCACCAAATGCCAGCTCATTCCTTTCATGAAGCAGGCTACTCTCTTGCCATTCAACAAACTTTACCCATCCTTCTGCCTCTTCCAGGGCCAACTTCTTCAGCAGACACCTGCACCATGCTGGGGAAGAGCAGGGCAGCTCCTGCCATGGGGCTCACCACAGCCTCTAAAAAGCACGGCAGAGTTCATGACTTGTACCTTATCCTGTTCTTGCAGTTTAACAGACAGCTACAGAGCTTTTGCAGAAACTTCAGTAGAAATTGGTTTCAAATAAGGCTGCTGCTTTTAAAGAGCTTCAGAGATCCAGCATAAGCACAAAAGCCTGTTAATACTAGTGCTTAGTATCCAAGATCCCAGCTCTTTCTCCATATTCAAGGATACTTATGACTCAGCTTCTTTCCCTGGTGTACTGCTCAGTTACCCCACCCCTCCAACTCCCCACAGCCCTTACTGCTACTCTGCAATATGGTATACAGGCAAGCACGGAAAGGCCCCGCCCATGCCTTGGTAAATATATTAAAAACAAAAAAAATCACAAGTTTCATCACAAAGACTAACAACTGTCTCTACCTGTGCACAAAAAAGACGCTACTGGAAGCTTCGAGAAAAGTTGTCAGACAGTATGTCCACTTCTGGCCAGGCTGAAGCTCAATTAATTTGCTCATAACCTGGCATTATAATACCCTGTTGGCACAGATGCCTTTACCACATCATCACAAAACCCAGAATATTTGTTACATGACAAAAAACACTGCACTTATGTACATTGCCACTCTACCCACCCTTGGAAGCAAGAACGCAAAGCAAAAAGGAGTCTCCTCTGTAACTCTTTCTACTCCTCAGTATATAGCGTTCCCATCCCTCTCCAGAGGTTTTCTCCTTGCATCAGAATTCTGCTACACATCTAAAGGTTCATTTTGAGAGTGAAGAAGTGGCAAAAGGGGAGGCAGAGATTACACTGCAGTTTAATCTCTGGCTTCACTTCAGACGGCGCAATACAGTCTACAATGAGCATGTTCCTGTAACTAAGGACGGCTGTATGAACATCAAAACCGTTCAGGGAAGGACAGGAAACCCCACGAGCACCACACCACGCGTGTTTAATTTTAACCAGAAAGCCAGTGCAATGGACAGAAGAAAAACAGATTACCTAAAACACAAATTAGTTATGTAAGGAAGGAGGGCGAGAATCATAGGTAGTAGCTCAAGATACGAAGGGAAATGTGCATGTGCTCTTTGGGCATTTTGTTTTGAAAAGAAGTTGAGAACAATGAAACCACGAGAATGGTGCTGGGATTGCTCCAGGTGCAATCCTCTAAGGTGCAATTTTATTTAGAGAATATTCTCTCAATAAACAAAAAACTGTGCTCAGGAAAGCCATTCTCTAGAAGTAACAAAGCTAGGAAAAAATTCAGAATGGCAGTTTCAATAAGAACCATAGTATTACTTTTAAAAATAATGTTTAAGAAAAATCAGTAATATTTTTCCCATGGTTCCTTTATTTCTTTCAGAGACTATGTTGGTTAGTGCTTTGCCATGTTACACCTGTGAAGGCTTCCCATCCAAAATAATCAATTTGGAAGTTCACCATTAAAGACTATGTATGTTAGACTACTGTACAACTCAGCTCAGTCCCTACAGCCCTTTACAAACCAGCCAAGGTGACACGCAGTCGAGCACAGCTAAATGTCTCTGTTTTACTTCTGTGCCTTAGCTTGACAGTCCGAGGGCTGAAACCTCAAACCAAGAGCCATGGCACACTGCGCTGCAAAAAGATGTCAGGTCAATTGGTCAGACTCCTGGGAGGTGACTGAGACCATGGATGACTCCTTAATTCTGCCATTTTTACCTCTGTTGAGACCTCACTGGCCCTACTGGCATGACACAAAGATTAAAATGTAAATTGTTCTGAGATCAACTCTCATAAATCTAAGCTGATTCTTGCTACACGAAACCGAGAGAACTTGGCACATTATTCAACTATGATGTATCTCTGCTGTGAAAGGGAGTTCCTGACAACTGACCTATGGGAGTTACACACTGAGTCACGGGGAAAGCAAGAGAGAGCAATCAATAACCAGCTCAGAATCACGACCCCACTATCACTGTGAATCCTTTCCTTCTAGCACATTACAGCCTCATCCAGTTAAGGGAAAAAGTTGTTCACTCCTTTTCCTTGAATTATCTCTTTCTTAAAAGTGTCATTACGTAACTCATGATCAAACTCTGTGCCGTGATAATAAGAAACAACCAAACAAAATAAAACATTACAAGATTGTTCACTCCATTCTCCCAAGAAAAGAACCAGACATAGCAATATAGGAAACCCACATGATTTCAAGATCACAATATACTTAAAATGGCTGCAAAAAATGTGTCCTCTACATAGTTCCCTCAAACCACCTCTGCTTTTCCTGCCAGTTCACATGCTCAGTCTAAATCTTCACCATTCCTACTGGATTGGATTTCTGGTACATAAACAACATCGCACCTCAAGTGCCAAGACTGTGTGTTCCTTTGGGGCAAGGCACATCACAGAGCACAGAAAGACCTATTTAAGGGCAGAGATGATGCGTACCAGGATCAGGAGAACTATCCACGGCACAAACCTTCAGGAGAAATGAGGCAAGAACCAGAACTTTACCATCATGTTGTTGCAGCAAATACATTAAGGGAGAGTGAGAGGATTTTCAACTTAACCCTGAACTCCACTCCATGCTATGAAATGCTCTGCAGCATACGAATCAAGAAGGGGGAATGATCCAGATTGCCTCCCAAAACACATCCAAGCTCTTGCCATACCAACTTAACTGTAAGTCCTTCTGATGACTCACAAGACGCCAGTCCAAAGATGTGAGATACAGCAGGATATGTCGGGACACACTCTCTGAAAAAACAGATATTCCTGAAAAACCCACATGAAAGTCCTTTTCCCTCCTTCACCACCTGAGACTTTCAGTTATTGTACATTAAATGGAAATAGAAGAGAAACAATGTGCCAGATGATGTGGTAATCCATCAGGCATATGCACCACATTTTATCTGGCTTTCCCTTTTGTGGAAACATGCGTTATCTTTCTAGGTAGACCCCATCACACCAAGTGAACTTCTCTGCTTCTCTCAGAGTGACAAATACAAGAAAATAACAACCTTGGAACAGGTGGGTAGAAGGTCCTCGTACATAATTTAACATTCAAATTTATTCCAGCCAAAACTCACGAGAAGACACCTTACAGCTCCTGCTTGCTAGAACTACAAGCTGACCAGAAGTTTCAAAAAGCATTTTTGCATTTACAAGGCAAGGGGGTGCGGAAAGGTACCTTTCCAAAAGGAAGACTTCCCACCTGATTTTACTTCAAAGCAGCTACCAATAGGTGTTGTAGATGTGATTCCCCAAGACAGAAGAGCCCAGAGGGTTCAGAAAATGTGACGAAATCCAGTACTGTTGGTATTTTCTATACAGGAGTAGGCATCTCTCCCGAAACACATCTAAAGGTCCACAAACCAAAAATGCTTCAGAGCCACCAGCCTAGAGGCAGCAAGTAACAAATGAGGCTTCTAACAAGAAACAACTAGTATGAGGCCAACTAACACAGCAGGAAAACTGAAACATCCCCGCAGGCCAGCTCCCTTATCTCATCTGCTAAGAGTTGGACAGGAAAAAGGAACTCTCAAATTGTTTTGCAATACTCAAATAAGAGCTCCCAACTTCCTTCTAATGCAATTACTCTGTAACACTACCAAGACAAACTTCAACGCTACCAGAAGTCATCATCTCTACAAGTCTACCGAAGCAATAATGACCCATCATCTCTGCAACTACTACTAACACTGTTCCAAAGGACAGCAAGTCTTTCACAAAGCTGCCACTAAGCTCAGATGGAAACTCTTGCATTTTAGCTGATGCTTATACACCTACACTGTGGATTATTAATTATTTCAGGTACATCAGTATCCTATCAATCCCTTCTCTTCCTTAGAGCTATGATGAAAAACAAACAAAACCCAAAACCAACCTTTCAAATTGTTAATTCGTGCACCAGCTTAACACTGATTTTATTTAAAAAGGGGATTATAAAAATTATTTTGATAGTTTACAACAGTATAATGTCATTGCTTTCTACATTGCCAAGAGGCTTCAGTCAAACCAGAGCCCTTAAATCAAGCAGTCAAATCTTCTAGAAATAAAAATTTGCAGCTATCAAAATTCACAGCCTGGGTACACTCTGAAGTTATTTAAAAGCTTTGATTGTTTCATAAAATAAAAACCAATGCTCTTCTCTGGTAAAAGACTTGTTCTAATTACAAAGGTCAGTCAAAAGAAATTACAATTCTCAAAAAAAAATTTATACTGTAGTTCCATTTTCACAAAGAAAAAGTAATCAACTTATTCTGCAAATGCTAACTTTAAGAAGCAGAAGATAAGGTTATGCTTTCAAGACTCTGGTTTAAAATATAACCTAAGGTTTCACCGCCATCAAAATGTACTATTGGTTGTAACTTCCAGAAGATAAACTTTTGTAACGGTACCTTTAAAATTTCTGAAAAGAACAAAAATAAAATGCATGCAGTGACAATTTCTGAATCTGATTAACCATCTATCAGACACGAAATTAAATCAGGGCACTTCACAGAATTCAGGTATCTATTGAAATATTTTTTTTTACTACTAATTCAAACAGGATTTCAATAAACAGTGTGGAAGACTCTACACTTTATTGCTTTTCAAACTATCCAGGTTCCCGTTTTAGCTCCCAAAAATATACATTTTAATTTTCCCTTTCACAATCATTTCAAGAATTAGTTTTGTTTCGTTATTTAATTCGAGACTTGATGAAACCCCACATATTCTCAGTTTTGGTATAAACGGCAGCAGCATGAATCCACAACTCTGGAAGTTGAGTACCATAATAAACAGAAGTGACAAGCTGTAGAAACTTCTGCTATACTTACTTAGACTTTTCAATGCTTTTAAGTAATTCTGAGAGTTAAAAACAACCCATTTAGAGAGGAAAGATCCTGTATTTCTGGCCAACAATCCTTCTCCTTGTTCGCTAAAGAGCTCAAGTACAGCTCATTCTGAAACAGGGATTTGACATTTCTTCCTAGATTTGATGCTAAGTCCTCAACCTTCATAAACACCCGAGGGGCAACTACCAGCATCGAAGGGGGGAGCAGAACTACTCCTCAGACTCCACTCCAAAAACTTGACTGCAGCAATGCTGAGACCTTACTCGGTGCAGTTCATCAGGGAAGTAAAAAGCCTTGCATGCTCAGTCTCAAAGGCAAAAGCAGAATCCATCTTCTGTTGGATGCACACTATAAATCCGTGCCTATATGGCTGTTAGCAATTTTATCTATCCATATGCACACAGAGATATATATATGCAAGTTCCCGAACAAGAATGAAAGCTGACTAAACCGCATTCACTTCTCTTTAAGATAGATCAAAATGTATATACACAGGTAGAAAAGAATAACCACAATCACCAGCTAGAAAAATGGGAAGCTGGAGGCTGTTTGTCTTCTCCAAGTTAAAGCAATGAAGAAAACTGACATGCAATTCTTTCACAGAACTTAAACCTTCAAGACATTCCTAAGTTTGTCATCACACACAAACGCCCTGAAGTTTTTGTGACTTGTTTTGGAAAATATTCCACCACCCTGAAATAAAGAGGCTCTTTTGGATCTAACGATGTCAATCCCCACACCACTACACGTGGGTTAAGAGTACCAGCAGCCAGACTGCACAGCTCTGCCAGGACTCTGCCCAAACTGCTCTGTGACTGGACACAGCTCCTACCAGAAGGACTGTTTACTCCAGCTCCACCCTATTACAGAGTTAGCAAGGTTTAAATATTGCTCAATGGCAATTATAGATGTAAAACGGAACTGTGTTAGTCAATAGTGATGAGTCAATATACTGCTTTTCTTAGAGATTACAGAGCTAAATAATCATGCCCAAAAGAGCACCTGTTTAGAAAACTTGGTATAGTTTCAAGAATTCTATGCCAAAACTTCCTTTCTCATGCAGCGAAAGAGCACCTGTTTAGAAAACTTGGTATAGTTTCAAGAATTCTACCCCAAAACTTCCTTTCTCATGCAGCAACACAAACCTAAGTGCCCAACATGATCACTACTTACATACCCATCCTCTTCTGGGAGCCCAAAATGAGATTGAGACAACACCTAATACCATGGCAGCGATTTAAGTGCCTGAATGACAAATGCCACTGCAAAGGGACCAGAACAGCACAGCCGGTCTCCAACTGCCCCTTCAGAAAATCACAAAGCTCCTACAAGGGTGGATGCCTTGGAGCATCTCAAATAATACCAGATATCTACGTTTAGGCAACTGAATCTCACATCATGAATGGATATCTCTGAAAAAGAGCTTTGGAAGTGTAAGCTCTCAAGTGCTCCAACAGACAACATGAACAACCTCAGGAGAAAATTCTCTGCGCTTAAGCATCATTACCTGAAAAAAAAGAGGGGGGAAATCACCACATTGCTGAAGAATACTGTGAAATGTACTTTCATCACCATCCGTGAACCAATGAAAAACCCACAAGGACCTCAATCCTCCTGGCTTCAGAGAAGTGAGTTTTATGCAACAGAGACAAGTCCAAATACTACATTGTGACTTGAACAAGCACAGGCAGAGGATGCCCCTTCACTGAGCATTCTCTTGTGGTTTGATGGAACAAAAGGTCCTGCCAAAAAAAACTGAAAACAATCACGTAATCAAACATTTAGTACCAGATCAGTATAAGCAAAGTGAGATTGAGTATTTGTTACCTTTTGAGAGATTAACTGCACACTCTCAACATTTTTATATAATACTGAGCATATACAAAGTCTTTACCAAGAACCGTGCCTCAATTCTCTCCCCTACAAGGTATTTCTTTAAGATTCACTGTAAAGTTTCTCCATCACTACCAACCTCCGGTCAGAAGAAACTTGGGACCTGAAGAGCAGGTGTTACAGGTTAGAAGGATGTTTCCATAAACTGTGTGGGAGAGACTTTCCAGTGCTCACCTGCGCTAAACTTGGTGCACGTCTGTATCACTAAGGCCTTGTTCAGGTAGAATAAAATCCCCTACATTTTATTTTCTGAAATCTTTCTCTGTGAACAAACTTTTGTTTCTTCTTTGCCTACACACAATGAAGTCAAAATGTTATATGATGGTTAATTTTATAAACCATCACATGAGGGGAAAAAAAACAAAACCTTTTTGACATATATTAATAGGAATGTCAGCTGCCAAAGCAGTAAAGGCCTTATTTCACACATAACAACAAAAGTAACTTTTGCCTCAATTCTACAACCGTAGCAAAAACTCTTGAAACTGCTTACCCAGAGGAAGAGATCAGACTCCGCTGCTGCAGGATGTTCTGAATGTGTGCTATCAGCATGCGCACCTACCGCACCATATAAGATGCTGCTGATAATTCAATGTACGGATTTTTTTTTTAAAGCAACCTCCTCAGCAGATGAGCGGGGCAGCTGGCGAGGCTCCGAAACAATACTTGAGGAAAAAAAAAGAATCCATCCATGGTAAGTGCTCCCAAGTGAGTGCTCGGCCAGGGGAGTAAAGAGACAAGTCGCACAGTTGGCTGCTGCCTGGTAAAATCCTCAGCAGAACCACACACAAGAGCCAGCCAGCAACACCGAGGGGCCTTCCCCAATTTGCCTTTCTGTATATTTCTGTGTATGTGTTGCTTAAAAGTCGGTAGATAAAACAAAGACTTCTGGGAAAGGTATTTCTTCATGTGTCAGCTTTTTGCCTGGATCCCTCTAACAGCGAGAAAAAGATTATTCATTCCACATTTGTGGGAACACTTTCCCATTTTTCCATTGTGTATTTTAACAGAGATAACTTCTAAGGAGATAAGGCAGTTCGCACACACAAATGACTGAACACAAGTACTTTGCTCGCAATCAAGCATCTTCAACTCCCTGAAAAGTTGACATATTAATTCAATTTAATTTATAGCCAAGTTCTCACTTATCTATTTTTAAGCGTCACGTTTCAAATTTTGCAGGGTTTGAAGTTAAACTTTTAGGTACATTCCTTTAGCAAGAAAAATGAATGTTATCAATACAAACTAATTTTTTAAAAAGTACACAACAGGGCAAGGCTCAAAAGCAGCACACAGCAATTTTTCACTGATGTAGCCATTTCACTGTGAAACACCTGACGTACCTGAACATTTTAAAATAACTCCTAGCAGTAACTGCTAAATAACTTTATCCCAAGATGTTTCTGAACTTAGAAAAACGTGTTACTCTAATGCCACAGTTATTCTAACTCCAATGTACTAATTATAGCTTCTCAATTTTTGAACTGTCCTGCTATATTTAACTTTTTAGTGATGAATTCTCCGAGTGTTTGAAGAGGAGGGAAGAATTACAGAGCAAACCATCTTTACAAAGGAATTAGGTATTTTATAAGTAGCAGATTTCCAATAAATAGAAAGATTAGTGACAATGTTCAGTGATTTCCACCAGAATTTTATGCTCTTGTGGAGAGGCTTAAAATTTCCTTCCTTTCAGCATTCCTCAGTCAGGAACTTTTCATAGTGCCTTTTGACTATATGAAGTATTAGCGAGAATACTCAAGAGAAGGGAGCTACAAAGCCAACTCCAGTTGTTTATTTAAACCTAAGCAATTTACTTCCTAAATTAATGTTGCCTGAAAAAAACAGACCATGAAAGCTGCTGAGGAATGACCACAGTCATTCCCGTGGTTTTTTGGTTGCTTCCAGTTTAGATCAATCCTGAATTGAATCCTTTATAAAAACTATTTAAATAGGGACAAATGAATGTGCCAATTTATCATAAGGAGGAAGAACGAAAGCACATCAGTCTGCTCAGGCTAAAGAAAGACCAAACTCACATGACACCAGTTAAGCCTTCCGTACTGTCGAAGCATGCATTTAAAGGCCTAGCTCCAGTCCGTTAAAATAATTCAAGACAGCCTCATCTTCTAATTTAACCTTTGTGTTTGCACTTGGGGGGTGGGGAGGGGAAGAGGGAGGGACCGCGGTGTGAAGTTTCACCTTCTAACTGAAGACACTCAGATTCCTCCTGGCTCACACCTCTACACCTTGTGGTGCAAGAAGCACCATATTGAGAGAGAACATACGGAAAGAAAGCGCCCAGACAGGAGGGAACGAGAGCCGATCTTGCAAACACCCTAAATAGACACTAATAAACACCCTAAATTAGACGACGAGCTGGGGAAGCAGCATTTTAAAAGTTCTCCTGTTAGAACAGCACAATCTTGAGCACTAATAGCAAAAGGAATTTTTCATCTTGCTTGAGGCTTATGAACAGCTACAAAAATACAGTCACTGAACACGACGACTTAGGATCACTGACCAACTAAAAGGGTTTTTATCCAACATGATTAATATCTGGCCTCGGCTTGCAGCTAAAAAGTGGTAAATGTGCACATAGCCCACTGTTTCCTCACCAGAAATTGTTACATTGATAAGACTTCCACTGTACAATGTCAAAAATACAATATTCTAAATTCAACTCATATTTTTGCTTTGCACATTAGTCTCATAAACAGCTGCAGGCTGTTGTTTTGCTATTAATTTTGAAGGAGCAGGTGAGTTAAATCTTATTTTTGACAGAAAGCTGCAAGATGCCTCCAATTAGACAAAAGTAATCATAATTTAATAGCTGCTCCTGTAATTAAACCATATTAAAGTGTCAGAAGTACAGAAGAGAAGGGAATTTAAAGGTCATCTAGACTCCCTCCCTGCCCCCTGCTTCAAACCAGCACCATCTACCAGAGCGCCATTCCAAAACTCTACACGCTGTACAAAAAGGCATCATTTCAGCAGGTGTCTGAAGCCCCTAAGCCCATTACAGACATTATCAAAGCTTTCAGAACGATTTAACACAAAAAATTAAGGCTGCAACTGTCTCATTAAAAAAATCTGCAAAAACTCAATACCGAATTGATTTGAGGACACTGGTTGGTAATTCTAATATTCATTAAAATGTCATAAAAAGCGTATGAAGAGCAGCATGTGCTGCGCAACAGAAAGGTCTCATTCGAGTACCATCCATTAATTAATAAGAGACTTAATGCCTTAGCTTCCACAACAGATCACAAAATAGACTCCATTCCCTCCTGAATAAACGTTTCATAAAAGCAATCAAGGAATTCCAAGAGGTGGAGTTTTCTTAATATTATCACACCCCTCCGGGAATCCACATTCGTCTGCGCTTGATAACACACCAAGAGCTTAATTATCTCTCAAAGACATATCGCCACAAAGTATCACTCAACTGGCACTTTTATTTAGTCTCCTTTATTCGTATAAACACATGTACCTTAAAAAATACAAGTTCTGTTTTATAACTTCACCTATAGCCACGCGTTAAACACCTACCAAAGGCATCAAAGTTTCAGAACTCCACGTCAACATAAGGGACCGCAATTACCTTGAAAAAATCAAGGCTATCAGCACTTAGAAATATTCAGCAGCATGTCAGTCCAGATGTACACACTTACATTACAAGACCTTCATTCCGCTTGCTCCCAACACCTCCAGACTCAGTTTCCTCCTGTGCAAAGGTACTTTTTCTGTCTGGCCAAGGAAAGTCCCCACCGACACGTACATCACGCTACTGTCAAGACCACAGCTGAAATACAAGTAAATTTAAGCCCAGCCTATACTAGCTGGCTGACTCAGTATTTCTCACGTCACAAGACAAACACGAAGCTAATTGCAAATGACAATATTCTCCCAACAGCGAGTCTGCCACAGAAGGAACCCCACCAAGACACAGTGCCATGCGGCATCATGCCACCCTTACAGATCAAATAAGCTGCCAATTTGTACAGGACAGCTGAAAAAAATAAACCAAATCAAGTTATTTCTGACCCCAAAACCATTACCAAACTTACTCTAATTCACAGAGTACTTCTGGGCCCTTTTTTTCTCTGCAGTTAAAGGCATGTGCCACATCAACAGGTATTGGGTAAGAGGCATTAACTAAAGGCACACGGTGTTTTAAACAGTAAAAATCAGTTCTGTAGAAGCTTAGAGGCCAAGGTGTAAGCTCAGGATGTTAAACTTCCTCCGACAGTATATGATCTCACAAGCTCTTCACATTAAAAAGGAAGGCGCGTTTCCTGATGATGAACTACGCTGCTGGATGAAACACACAGGGCCTTGAATTAAGAGTTTCTGACAGGAACGTTTAAAAAAAACAAAAAACAAAAAAACCACACACCCCACCCCACCCCAAACTTTACGATAGTTTGATGGTAATCAAATTTCATTTCTGATCTACATCTAAACTGTTCTTCCAAGTATTGTTACTTGCCTGACTGAAACTAAAGAGCCTAGGTCATGTAATGTAATCTTTGACTCATCATGCAAATTAAATCACACCATTCCCATAAGAGAACATATAGGTTTTAAATAAAGACTACCCACCTACATGATCCCTTACTAAAAATTGCCTTTTCTTTAGAAAAACCTAAATATAAAAAACCCAACCAAAATACTGGAGACCTCCTAGTTTCAGTATTAGTAGTATTTCACAGATCTGTAGG
>NW_010427567.1:0-516 GCF_000710305.1 Buceros rhinoceros silvestris | reverse complement strand
AGGTAAAAAACCACAATGAAAAAACCACTCTTTTATGAACAGAGAGAGGTTAGCTTTCTACGTGGTAGTCTGCAAAAATTTAGGCTCTTAACAGCCCTCACAGCCAGTTAATTCTGCACAGAGCGCGATAAAACAATGGTAGGAAGAGCCCTTAGACCTGGGCATTGCCTGAGTGCCTGCTCCGCACCTCCAACCAACGCGCGTCTGAAGGGACACAACAAAGGAGCGATTTTAGCGGGCTGTTCCCCTGACCAAAAGGCGAACTCGAGGGACTGCTGCCCACCTGCACTTCCCCCGTCGCTTCTCTGGGACAGGGCACTCCCTTCCCCTGCCCACCCCAAGCGGGGCCGTGCAGCAGCGGCTGCCTCCCGCCCGAGAAGCGGCTCCGTTTCTGCGGGCTGAGGTACACCCCGCGCAGTTTTGCATATCAATTCGTTGCCCGGGTTCGGCATTTCAGGAACTTCGGGATAAAAGGCGCAGCCGCACCAGCGAAACACGGACGCTGGCCTGTACCCT
>NW_010427566.1:24260-27458 GCF_000710305.1 Buceros rhinoceros silvestris | reverse complement strand
GGGGGGGTGGGTAATACAGGCTTTTGAAGTCTGCAACCATATCGGGCTGTCATCCAGCCCACCACTGATCTCGAAGGGAATGAATTCACCATCTGTAGAGTCCATGTCTCACTGCAGCCATCTGTTAAGATCCTCAGCCCACTTGCACTCTGAGCAATGGTAGTGCCTTCCAGAAATCCTGCAGGAGACCATCCCTCCCTCCTTTGGGTGACACTCAGTGCACAGTATTGCCTCTGAACACAAGTATCTGTGGTTCTGCCAGAGACAGCTTTTTGAGGCAAAACTGTTTGTGCTCGTAATCTGAGCATCGAAAGAGCATGAAGACGTGAGAAAAGCTGCCTTGAGGTTCCTGAGACTCTGGGACTCCTACCTTTCTCCTTGTCTTTGAAACACGGAAGATCTTGCAAGTTACTCAGCTTACCATGGATAGATGGTTCTTCTCAACCTTTTGTTTGAGCAGGACAAAACAACATTAATACTACCAGCAGCAGGAAAGGTCCTGCTCTCCTTTACATGGAGAAGAGGCTGCAGAAGAAATCTTCGCAGCACCACATCATTGACTTCAAAGCGAACCTGATGCACTGGCTGGCCCTGCCAGCCCTGTTAGATTCTGGTCCCTCTCCAATGGGAACCATCTATTAATCAACCTCTTCATTCCTGCAAGCACTCCTATTTACCACTCGTGCTGTAAACTGCCAGGCACTGGTAGAGCAGGGTTTCAGCATTCAGTGGTTTCCGATGTCACAGAGGAAATCTAGATATTGTTCTTACTAAAAGGCTTAGTCTACCACAAGCTCATGAATCCAGGCTATTCTTTCAGAGACTCTTCAGTGATGACTTAATTCAGACATCTCTCTTTAAATTTGTTACTGCACTGACCAGTCAGCTAAAACACCTTGATAGGGCTAAGTCAGAAACTGATCTAACGGACTGGTGATGGCTTCTCTCCAAAGGCAAGGACTTCAACTGGACCTGACAACAGAGTGCTGAAACAGCATCAGACAGGGTTGGCTAATTCCCCTACTCCCACATGTCGTCTCGGCTTACTTCAGCTGCCTCCTAAGAACTGTTGCCACTTCTAAAATCACGTGATCCCTGGGATTGCAGGGTGTCCCCAGATACTGCTAGGTAATTCCTGTCTTCCTCCCACCCCCTCACACATCACTTGCCAGACTCTGAAGGAAGGAAAACTTCTCAATTAACATTTAAGAGAGACACTTGCCTTCACAAGAACAGAGATTTTCACTTTTGTCTCTTAATCAACCAACTCCATCCTTTGGTGGAGCTGAAGTGGGAAGAACCTTTCTTTTTTACCGTCTCACCTGCTGCTGCCTAACCTTTACAATCTGCCTATCAGCCCCAGGGCAGATGTCTCTCCAAATTCTGGCTTGGGAATTGAGGTCCTCACAGAAGATAAAACAGGGGATGGAACTCAGGTATAAACTTAAACAGGGAAAGAAGATCTGTTGCAAGCTGGGAATATGGCTTTACTTGCAAAGGAGAGGATGTCCTGATAGAGGTGTTTTCTGCCACTGAATGTTACTGTTAACAGGGGAATGGATGTTCTGTCAAAAAACTCTCAGGAAGTCAAATATTTAAAGAAGCAAATTTCTTCCTGAGGGTGAAGAAATACTGCTCAGCACTTGACAGTGCAGCCTGGTAGCTCCCAGCTAGAGGGAGAAATATGCTTGCAGCCCCTGTATCCAAAGGATAGTGAGAGAGGGCAAGGAGATGAAAAAAGAAGGAAAATAGCCAAGTAATTCCTACATACAAGCAATCATGCATAGGCAAGAATCCTATAGCTATCATGTGCCTATGATACAGGCCCGTCTAGAAATAAACCCTTCTCTCTGCAGACTTCTTGGGGACTTGGGTTGTGTGCCTAGAGAGGTCATCCCCTCTGTCGGCCACCATCTGCAGGGAGGCAAAGGTACATGCAGGGATGAACCAGAGGGCTGTTGGATGTGCACTACTACCTTGGTAAATACACAGGGATATTGCCATCAATTCACATGCGGATTTTTCCCAAGCCGGACACTGAAACTAGCTCATGCACATGAACATGCACTGTGAAGGTGTCTTCCAGTAGAGGAAGGAATGGCATGTAAACAAAAGGGTGGCATTTAATGCCCCCAAAAGAAACGGGTTTCTAAATTTATCTGGGCAAATAAGACAAAACAATTGGTCTCAAGAGACCTGCCAGGTAAGTAAATTGCTCTGTATTTGACAAGCAGCTCATGCAGCCTGAGTGGCTAAAATCCAGGTGAAAGCTGCACCTATGCCCCTTGCTTAGAGGTGTTGGTCTAGCTCCTGTCTGCCTGGGACAGTTTGTGTGACCTGACCAATTAGCTATCCAGGGAGGCGAAGAAAGGATGCTCACATGCTCTGCAAATGCCTTTCTGCATGAAATTTCCCTTCCCCAGACATTTAACTGAACCTCATGCTTCCTCCAGTCCTTACAAGAGAAACACGGTGGTGAGCCTGGGCTTTCTCCTCTGCGAGCATCCACTGTGGGAAATTTAAATATTGTCCCCTTTGGCTATGCTGTCTGTGGAGATTAGTAATCTTCCTCACTCCACGCCTCCTCCCATGTAGGAGCCTGGCTCTCCAGCTCCTTCCAAGCCACTGACCTAGTTATCTCTGTCCCCAGGGACAGGCTCTGCATCCAGGCCCATCCCATGCCAAAGTCTGGGCCAGTGCAGGGGCAGGACAGATGCCGCCTGTGGATTGGTAACGCAGGCAGCAGCAGAAGCACAGTGCACACAGATTGGAAGTGGATTTGAATATGGGCTCTTGAAAAATACGAGATAGTGCACAATATGTTTTCCTCGGTGCTGTAATGTATTTCAAACAGCTCGCTTCCATCTCCTGCACTTTAATTAGCATGAAAATTGGCCAGTTCCGCAATCCCTTTAAATACATTCGGTGTGTTACCAAATATATTTTGAAAGCAGTTACACACAGGGAGGCCAGGGCCTGGGGGTGGGATACAAAGCACTCCCCATTTTGATCCAACTCATTGTTAACCTGTCTCATGGCATCTGTGAAAGGGCGATGGTGGGTTTGGGTTCAGTTTTTAGTTGACAAATGTCACCAGGGGAAACCTATGAACATCACACAGTGTGTTCGGCTGTTGGGCTGAGGGGCTGCAATGAGTAGGCAGGAAAAAATAAAACCCTCAGCTTCTTGTGTGCTGCT
>NW_010427566.1:5151-24124 GCF_000710305.1 Buceros rhinoceros silvestris | reverse complement strand
AACCTGAGGGAGGACTGTGGAAGAAGCTGTCTGTTCAGGATATTTACTGGTCCTGGGGATAGGTTATTCAGTGATGCCCTAGCTGACAGTCCACCCAGCAGGTTGTTCTCCAGAATATAACTGTCTGCTAGAAACACTGGAGACTGTTATAGGAAGGAATTGCTCATCAGACTTATGCTTGGTTTTTGTTAGGTAGTGAAAAGCAACAAATCTTGTCTAAACCCAAACTCAGACTGTCTCTAAGGTTGTAATTTCCAGCTGCACTAAGATTGCCGGCAGGTGGTTCCCCCCTCCCCACTCACTGCGCCCACACAGCCTCTCCAGCTCCCTCAGTATGGTGGCTACAGTGTGATCTGGGGTTCCTGGCTTCACCCCACAAATATAGCTGCATTGACACAACTGAAGGGAGCAGTGCAGGGCGGGGTGGGCAAGAAGGTATGGCAGCCATCACAATCAGTCCTTCAATCAGATGATTCATAGTTGGGGTGTTCCCCTTTCTTTGTGATACACTAGAGACACTTTTTCTGCCTGGGGATAAAAGCCAGTATTGCCCACACCCTTTCAAACTTGCCCTCAGCTCTGATTGCAGACACTCCTTATGTCTGGGCCAGCCTTTTCCCCTGCCAAGCACTCCAGAAACCCCTGGGGCTGGTCATTTTTACTGCCAGACCCTATTTTCCTCCTTCCCCAGCCCATGACGTTGCACAGGGTGCCATTAGGCTGCCTTGCCCCAGCTTGTGAGGGGCTGAGAGTGATCCCTGATTCCCCCAAGGACTGAAGTCAACACCTAGCTGGTGATGCTGTGAGCAGTGCTCTTTTATTGCATGTGGTGATAGAAACAGGAATAGGAACAGGAAGGAGGAGGACAGGCTTTCTTCTACCTGCTAGAAATTGTCCTCCTCAGCCTTCTCCTGGGACTGACGAGAAGAGATGGGGAAAGAGAAAGGGAGAGAGATCTCAGAGAGATTTCTTGAAGACAGGAATTTCCACTGGGCTGTGGAAATGTCATAACAATTCCCTCCTGGATTTTCCCAGTGCCTTCAGAGCTCAAGGGTGGCAGAATTAACGCCTTACTGGGCCAGTGGGAGAAGCCAGGATTTGGGGACACCTGGGGAGGAGCTGCAAGTCCCTTGTAGCATCAAGCATCACTATATGCAAATGCAGGTAATTTCATGGAAATGTATGTAATTTTATGCAGATTTAAAAGCTATTGACTTTCTGTCACAAGATGTTGGCAGCTATGGTATTTGTTTGAGTCTTTTTCTTTCCCTCTTTAAGCTTTTTTTTCTTTTTTTTTCTTTTGGAACTTAAAAAAATTAAATATTCATGGAAACATTTCCATGAGTCACAGGGAGCGACTACATCAAGCTGAAAAGTTCAGATGAGCATCCAAAATTCCTCAAAGTACTTTGGGATAGGAAGTATGCTTTGAGAGTGGGCAGTTTTCAAATGCAGTCTGCAGAAAAAGCCTTTTCCATCAGAACTTAAATTTGGGCTTATGAGTGACCCAACAACTTTTCTGAAAATAAATGAGGCTTGTTCTTGTTTAGTCAGAAAGCATCAGAGAAACTCTAAGTGTAAAAGCAGAGGAAAGACTGATCCAACTTTTAACACAGAAGCTGGTCCCAGGCAGCAAGTGACGGAATTGCTGTTGCCTTCTGCAGCTTTCTTTGTGTTGCCTGGAGCTGGATGTGTTCGTTGTCAAGACACAGCACAGAACAGAAAGGTTTAGATTGTACGTGAACAAAATGGGTGTCAATGCAGAGGCTACATTCCATATATATTTTATGTCCTCGTGTATTTGCAGGGGTAAGTGTCCTTCTCTAGAAGCTGTTGGGTAAGACCTGTACCTCTAATTATATTAGGGAAGGTTGTTTTGTGCATTTTTAGGTGACCAGTGGCTTGTTGGATCACCGCTTACCCGGTGCCACCTCTGCGGCAAGTGGTAGACTAGATGGTCCTCTCACTTGCAGAGCGCTCTCCAAGAAAACACTGAGACCTCAGGGAGTGACTCCTTTACCAGGGTAGAAGGACCTGAATTTTATGGCCTTACAGGCTTGATGCAAAAGTAATGTATTTTTAAGAATTGATTTAAAAATGGCTGATGTAATTTTTCTGAAATGGCAGTAATCGAAAGGGTGTCTCTGCTGCTGGCTGAATTGAGCTGAGTTAATTTTTCCCCATCTGAATGCTTTTTTTAATGATGCTGGAAATATTATTCTGTTGTAAGACTGAAGTATTAAGCATGGATGGAACTTTTGCCTGAATTACTATTTAGCTGCTAAAATTAATGAAAAGTAAATCATGTACGCTTGGACCTTAACGAAGCCTGGGTTCGCTATATCCTTCTCCCCTTGGCTAGAATACCATGTACTGTCTGGCATAAACCTTGAGCTTAAATAACAGGAAAGATTGTGTTTCTTTTTTTTTTATCCTCTTGATTCAAGAGGTGTCTAAGCCCCCACGCTGTAACATTTGTCTTGTTTTGACCTCCTAACTGGTAAGACTTTTGAACAAGTTAAGGAATTTACATCTGGATCTGAACTCAAGACACACTGATGCTTGGGGAAGAGAGGACTGAGGTGAAAGGTGTTGAGGGTGGAAAGAACTGCTAAGTTTGGACTGAGGTTTTGCCTTATATTTCAAACATCCCAAGTCTAGAATTATCCAGCCTCTGCTTTCTGATTAAGGAAATTCTGGATTTTCAAACTTTATAATAGACAACAAATGTCCTAGCCATCAAAAAGCTACCTTTTATAAAAGCTTTTAAGAGTCGTATTTTTTTATCTCTATTGCCATGGAAGTTGCCACAGAATTGACCTCCTGTCTCTCCACTGGTCTTTGTTTCAGTTCCATTTTTTTTAAAATGACTTTTTCTGTCAGCGAAAAAGCTGGCAACAACTACCAGAATATTAGTTGGGAATAACTCTGTGCTCCGGTGTTTTCTAGAATACAGCTCAAAAATTTAAAAAGTACTATTCGTAGTAGTTCTGAATGGTATGAATCTCATCACCTACCCTAATAAAGGACTAATTCTGAAAATTGCTTAAGTCTTCTTCAACAGCTAGTTTGCTTCTGCTTTTTTGTTGCTGTAGATGTCATGAAATCCTTTCTTTTCTGTTTGAGGCTTGCCCATTTCCATCTGCTGACACTCCTCAGTTTCTACCATCCTGTCACACAACTAAAAAAATAAAATAAATCTAGTGTCATATTGAAAATGTAAGGGCTATGGGTACCAATTATTTAGCCAGGCTATACGAACCTTATATGTCCCCAAGGCTTTGTGAGGTGTTCTCCTGAATATGATTAACAAACAGAATCTCCCATATACTAAATCAATTTGAATGCAAATGTAATCACCTTGAAAAACCTTCCTTTTTTTTTTTCTCAAAACATTGTAAGTTGTTGTAGTTCTATATATGCAGCAGCATATATAGTCCTGTCTTCCTTGGTATAAGTCAGACTCAAGACCTCTTGCCAGAGCTCTGCTGCAGACTCAGAATGGAGCCAAAAAGCCTGTTACACCTTTATGGCTCGCCATTGCTTGGGTTAGGCTAACACAGAATAAGTCTGCAAGAGACAGGAACCCCAACACCACAAAATACACGTGGGGAAGTGGAGAAATGTCTGTTTGAGAAGTAATTCAGGAGAGACTATCAAAAGGAAAGGTAACAGCCAAAATAAAAACCGCATGCTCTGTGATAAAGGCTGCTTGAAGCAGAAATGTCAGGGGTTTTGGTTTTTTTACCACTGTTCATCTTGTCTGTATTTGAATGCATGTTAGTGAATGTGGGTTATTTGTTTTAAAGTCTCTTTCTTCCTTATCAAAGGCTGTCTTCTGACTTCACTGTTGTGGCTTTTTTGGTGTGGTTTTTTTTCTTTTTTTCTTTTTTTGTTTTCTAGAAAGCTGCATTTAGTAATGTAAATGTGATTCTCCCCTGAAGCAGCTGCAAAGAGTGGCACAATTCTGTCTGTGCTTGCATCAGTAGCATGCATTAGCACAGAAAGAGAGCGACTGATGGATGGAAGGGATGGATCAGAGGATATGTACCAGGCTGTGGCCCGATGCCTTCAGCTGTAGGACATCAGCTTGAACACAGCCCGGGACAAATTCCATTGTCCCAGCTAGAGGAGCAGAGCAGGACAACCAAAAGCTAGCAGTAGTGAGTGAGCAGAACATGAGGACAGTTGGTGGGTCTACTGCAGCTTTAACAAGCCTGTAAGTAAACAGCATTCCTCTTTTCTAGGTCTTGGTATGAACACAGTTAAATGCAATGCTAAGTTTCTCCCTTGCATGTAGTTTCTTGGCATGCAAGGAGGTAATGGAATTTAAATAATGAACCCAGCCTTACAATCACTTTTTGAAGTCTTATTTATTTGCCTCTGGACTGCTTCTTTAAAAAAACCAGGCTTGTCAGGTCTCATAAATCTGAATAAGACTCCTTTGTCCACTCACCATCCTTATGCACTCTCCAGCTCATCCCATACTTCATGTGCTTCAAGTGCAGCATCCTGCAACCTCTTTATAGGTGCTTTCTCGTTCTAGTCTGGGGTGAAGCTGATTTCACTGCACGGGGCCAGGGTGCATGAGGGGTTTACGAGTGGTGGTGTGCCATTAGGATACACGCTCCCAAGTACATGGCCATGCTGCACCATTGCAAGGCCTTGCATGGACATCACATGAAACCGGAACTGTAGGTACTATGAAAGATGTGGGAAAGCCTGGGAGAACCAGAGACCAAATGATTAATTTTCCTGCTCCTTTTTCCCAAGGGAACTCAAAATCTCAGGGCTTCTTCAAGGCCTACATCTGACTATAAGAATTACAGGGGTTTTGCTTTCCTCCCAGTAGGGGAATGGAAACCATACGATAAACCTATGATTAATCACAACAAACCAGCAGCTCATGGCTAGAACTAACTATGGAATACACAAGCAATGCTTTTGTGATCAATCTGCAAGGGTTGTTTTTTAAAGGGGGAAAAAAATAAAGCCCTGCCAAAAATGTGTTGAGTATTTTCAAATAATGAGTACATTTGAGGAAATTTAGATTTTGCTCAGGGACCATCTGTGAGCAGAGAAAGGGACTAAATTCTTTCAGCAAATTACTGTCTGCAAATTATTTTCTCAGCACTAGTTATGAATGTTGGAACTGCACAGCTGAAAATGTATTATTAAGCTGAGAACTTGGGATTTAGGGACCATAGATTGTGAATTCTTTTCTTTTAGGTGTTGGTGTTGTTTTTTTTTTAAAGTGTCCCATTGCACAAGAGGCACCTTCAATTGGAAACGTCAGGAGGTTCAAAAGGAGAACCTCAAGCCAAAATGATGGACAAGGATAAATGTTAGAGTGTATTCGTGTGGGAGCATCTGCAGATCTGTAAGCGGCTGGGTTTGGTTACAAAAATGAACTATCTGTACTGCTGACATAGAAAGATATTGTAAATAAAATCTGCCTAATGGATTTTAAGAGAGAGAATTTGATGTCTAGGAGCTCAGCTGGTTGTTCAGCTCTGGGACTGCCATGGCTAGCAGACTTCAGATAGGTACTTAATTGAGGACGGGTCCAAAGTTACAGAGTGAAGTGGAAGTTTCCTCACTGGCCCCTGTAGAGGGCAACCATTTCATTTCATCAAGGTGGAGGAGCAGGATTGTCGGTGGGATTTCAAAATGTGCTCCATGGCCTATCGGTGTGTTGAAAATCACCCCCAGGCTGGATGTAGCTGATTCACACAGGTGGGTGCATGCTGCCAACCTTGCACCTGGTCTTGGTGCTGACTATCGTTACCAGACACAGTACCTAGCAAAATAAAACCTGTGACCATCCAAACCCAGGATTCAGATCTTTTAAATATGGACTTGACAAGGAACTGGAATTAAAGCCCTAATTTTTGAAAGATGTTTGCTATTAGAGAATATTATGGGAAAATGAGTTGCTGTGTATTTAACACTTGATTCAATGTGTATTTTATTTTGATGAAAGTGAAATGTCTTCTATTTAAACTGTTTCTTCTTCTGTTATCTAATGTGCCACGGAATATATTTTCTGTAATTATCTAATGAAAAATAGACTTAAGGAGGAAAACGAGAGATATTTTCTTCCATTCCTAGCTTCCCCCAAGAAATTCTGTCTAAATTGACGTAATTTCATGTCACTTTTTAATGCCAGTGAACAGCAAGGTCTGCTGTGTTGAGCCCTGTAATCACTGCTCACTCACTTTACTGTAACCAAAAAAAAATCAGATTGCATGTTGTGAAATAATCCCAATATGTTTTGGTTAATTGAATCCAAGAATACTTTAATCAAGCTGGGTGTAGACCAAAATACCTGCTTGAAGACCTCAGAGATGTTCAGATCTCAATACGAATTTTACAGATTAGTTTGAGCCTTGGAGCATCATTTCCAACCCTTGAAGATTCAGCTGAGCCCTGATGGGTAGGGAAGTGGAGGAAGAATTATCTCACTTGTCTCACATGTGATTCCTATGCCTTTCTCTAATGTATACAGTCTGTTTACAATCAGAGACAGGAGCCTGGGCTTGCCATAAGGGATCAGACTCAACAGTCATTTCCTAACCTAAACAGGACTGATCTGGTCCCCTTCCAAATTTGAAGTGATAGCTGGTTGCAAAACGGGATATTGAAATGTGAGCCCAAATCCCAAATAAATACTGATTTGTAGTCCTGTGCAGGTGAAGGAGAGAATTACCAGAGACATTCCAAGGACTGCTGGTTCAGCTTGAGATGCAAGACTTATTTGAGGATTACATTAAAATGGAATTCAACAACATTATGTGAAAAGTTTTCTGTTTGAACTGCTTGTATTTACTGCTTGTCATCCACATCCTCCTCAAAAGTCCAAAATAGCTTTTGTCATTTTGCTTTTCTCTTTTTTCTCTTTTCTTCTCTTCTCTTCTCTCTCAGTCTTGCAGGAATGAACCTCAGAATTTCTTTTTCCCCTACACTGGATTTCAAGAGCTGAGAGGTTTCTGATTCATGAACGACTTCATGGTAGGAGGTCATTTGCTGATTCAAGGAACATGTATAAAGATAATATTGATACTAATAATACTCTACCTATGGCTTTGAAAGAAACAACACCACTCCTGGGTCCACACTCCAAAAAGTGACTTCGCTCCTGTGAAACAATGTAGAGTCTTCAAAACGAGTGAGGAAAAGCCATCAAGTAAAACTGTGAACATGTTGGGAAGAGTAGGAAGAGAGAGGAGGAAGGGATGAGAGCAGTTGTGAAGACAGAGGGACTTTGGAAGCAAGGGGGAAAGGGGGGAAAGTGGTGGGAATGATCAAGAAAGGAAGGGGAAAAGGTGACATGTGGGTGTGGGTAATGAATGTAGAGGATGAAGAGTGTGTGTGTGTGTGGAGGAGAGATTAAAAGAGGCAGTAACAGCAGTGAAGTTGTCTAACATATAGAGATGGGAAGTGACATGTTTGTTTGAATTCTGGAGCTGCTCAGCCTGGCTGCACTCTGCTTTCTGCCTTTGATCAGCTGCATGGCAGGCTGGTGTCAGATCAGAAAGCAAATGAGATGATAAAACAGCTGAAGCTGCAGTGAGCTTAGCAGCAGCAGAGTGGCAGAGGGTGGGAGGGAGGAACTGTTGAACGAGGGGAATGCTCCCTGTGCTTTAATTTGCAGAGTCCTGGCGGTGAATGTGGCTGCCTTCCCTGCTGAGAGGTTGCAAATGGCCAAAGCAAGAAGCTCCACTGCACTGGTCACATACAGAACAACTACCTGTCTCTACGTGCCGGAACACTGTGAGCAACGCTCTTGCCACCTGCAAGCCTGGTTGAAGCATCAAAGAGGGTTAGTGGGCTGATGGAGTGATTAAAAATATTGATGCCTGCTTTAGCTCTGCTTGCTTCCCAGCTTTCAACTTTGCTGTGCCTAGCAGAAATGCAGGCAACTGTGAGAAACTTTCCTGCTGCTGGCACTTCTCAGCTATGGTTTAGGGGTAAATGGACAGGGGAGAAATGGTGATTATCTCATTGGCCTCCCCAGGCTGTCACTGGGGTTGACACTCTTGGGGAAACCCCTGTTATCTTGAAGGAGGGGGGGGATGGAATTATTGATCTGTGGGTGGAAATTGAGGACTGTGAAGGGAAAATAGAGAGGACGAGGATCCCCAGTAGGCAGCTCGATTCAGTTACACACTGATTGCCTCGCCATTTTTGGTAACTCCTGGTGCAGTGTCCAAGCAGAAGTCTTGGAGACAGGGCCCTTGTCTGGGGTGGAGTTGGTGGAGTTAATGGGAATTGCATGGAGCTGCAGACGGTGTTTCCTGCAAGGTGAAACAGAGGGCTTTATCATACAAGTGAGAGTGTGAGGAACACTCTCACTTGACGAAGTGTAGGGTCACAGAAGGCATTACCATACTGGTCTATATAAATTGCTTCCCTCCAGTGTTAAGTCACTCTGCCTTTTCTGTTTAGTGCCCTTGGACTGACTACCTAAAAGTGATCTGTGAGAATATAAGCCCCGTTGCAATGAGACTCACAAAGTCCTACTCACAGCTGGCACAGGGATGTATGGATGTGAAAAAAAGATGCCGGGAATTAGGACTGCGGGTCTCCCAGGATTCCTCCTCACCTTGGAAAACCCTTGTCTCCTACAAGCAGGGAAGAGTCAGCACTTGTCCTGGTGAGGCTACTGATAAGCCAGACAGATGCTCCGAGGGCAGGTAGCTTTGTATTTTTGCCTCGTGTGTCCCATCTCATGAACCGGGGGTTAGATTTTCTATTTTTGTTCCTCTGCAGAACATTACAGTGCTTCTTATTCCTGGTAACAGAGTATATTCCAGGCAAGTTCTGTCCTGATCCAGGAATCCAAGTGCTTTAAGCACTTCCTGGCACAGATGCTGGGTTTTTGACAGCTCCATCATGCCATTCCCGGAGTGAGGATTTCTACAGCGATGTTCTGGGGGCGGAGGTTGAAAGAAGTTTAGGATATCACAGAACTAATTAAATGCAAACTAGGCTGCCTGCAGAAAGCTGTGCGTGCTGTTTGCTATGTTTCTGGCAGGAACAGACTGGGAGAAGGGGGGCTGAAGGAGCGCTGTTTGTTTTTTCAGTTTAAAATGAAGATGCCAACAAAGTTCTGTACTCACCAGCCTTTGAAATGTGGATGAAACATGAATATTTGCAGCCATAAAAATAAGAGAAGTGAGAAGAAGAGGTAGAGTTGGAATGGATGAATGGATGGATAGATTAGAAAAGGAGAATAGGGAGTTTTGCATCTGTTTGTATTCATACATTGTTATCTCTGTGTTGACACATGCTTTACCTTCTAGATCACCCCCAATTAATATGGAGGGGTTTGTTCTCTCCTTTCAAAACAGATCCTCATAAATTACCTTGAATTAGAAACCTTCCGAGCATTTTAGGCATTACAGAAACATAGGCTGTGCCCATGTCAGCTCCCAAAAGGCAGTGGAGAAGTTCACCAGCAGCCAGAAGGATTTGGTTTCCTTTGTGAGTGAGGGGAGAACTAAGACAACTAAATGAGTATGCAAATACATGTGCATCCAGACTCAAGAAATCGGTCTTTATTTCAGTAGCCCTCTGCAGGTAATCAGAGGACATGTTAAGCACAGCTTTCAGCTGCTTCACCTGAGCAACACTTGGCGGGGGTAATTAAGGACGTTCCTGAGAGAGCAAAGAGAGGCAGAAGAAAGAATGAAGAACTTTGAGAAGGGAATGAATAAGCTAACCAGAATCACTTCAAGAGTGAAGTTGACTTTGAAGAACATCCACTGAAGGTATTCAACTTGCTGAAACAAACACATTTCTCAAACACCTGTCTGGAAATTGGTATTGAACTGCCTGGGGCTGCTTTCATGTAAAACCCTAGAAAAAGAGTCAGTTCAACGAATGGGGCTTCAGTGATGCCATGCTGTGCTTTAAACATTGTCCTGGCTGCTGCCTAATCTGGCCAGTGACAGAGGCCAGAAGGAATAACAACTATCAGAGGCAGCATGGGACAGAGATGGAGTTGCAGACACCACTCGATCAGGTATCATCCTTGGGAAAACTAATCAAGCATGGAACAAGTTAGAGCTGTACCAGATGGTTTGAGGTCTGTGAGAGTGGCAGTTATAAATGTGGGGCACAGAGCTCCAGGTGCACTGAATAAGCGTGGTGGGATGATTTAGAGACAATGTGCCGCCTGTCACAAGCAAGGGCTGCCCAGCCAGCTGGCAACCTCTGCCATGACATCCCAATGCATGTGTGTTAGAGGGTGAGGACTTTGGTGACGAAGGATGGCATGCCAGCAGGCAGGGCTGCCTGCAAGTTAGTCCAAGTGCAAGCAGGGTGTGCTGGCGCAGTGTAGCTGACCTTGCAGTTTCCTCACGGTGCTGAGGAGATGTGTGCATTGACGTACGAAGGAGGCATGTGACAAGGGCAGGTCGATGATCCAGGATTTCACCTAGGGAGAGAGTTTTTCTGCTTTCCCTTCTCCTTTTGCTGCATAGCTGGCTCTGCCTGAGTTCCCAGAACATGGTCACAGCTCTGTGCCTTGCCCCCATCCCTGACTGCAGCCTTCTGCTGAGAATGTGAGCAGTGGAAGTGTCCCAGCAGGTAACTGGGAGCCCAGAAGAAGAAGAGAATAGGGCAATTTAAACTCATGGTTGGCATGTCCAAATACTCCAGAGCATAGATGCAGCTGCAAAGGGTTCCTGGCCACATGGAGTAAACACACTGGTAAAAGACTTTACAGAGGGTGGGAGCATTTCAGAAGAGCACAATGTCTTCTGCCTTCCCCAAAGTTCCTAGCAGAGAAGGACGGTAGTAAACTCTTTGTGACTCACCATCTCCCAAAGGCTGCACCCACTGCACAGCCTAGAGCCAGACACTCCCTGCTGGAAACCTCTTCTCCTTAATGATCATGCACTGCTCCAAAGAATGACAATTTCTGTGACAGCACAAAATAAATGGGGAACACTCTCAATCTGAAGTTTGTATTGAATTAAATATCACAGCATTGATTAGGTTATTCATTTAGCATCTCACTCAATAAACATCTCTTGCAGTGCATGTTTCTCCATTTATCTTACCTTGTCATGGAACCTGCGCTTACCCACCACATTTGGCACTGCTACCCAGCTGAAGTGGAGAGGAGGGAGGATGCACAGCCCAGGAAAGCTACATTCAGCATTTCTTCCAAAGAGTGAGAACTCTGCTTGGGAGTCATGAAATGGACCAGAGCTCTAGTCTGTGGAGGAGATGTGCTCGCTTTTCTCAGAGCTGGCTAACAGAATTCCAGGGCCTTTGCTGAGCTACTCAAGCTCAAACCCGGGACAATCGAGACACGAGGAGAGCAAATAACAAGGAAACCTAATACAGTGGTTATCTGTAACCTGTGCATGTATTTCTCCAGGGGGTCTTATTTTAACGCCCTCAGTAAGTCTTTTCTGTGGCTGAAAGAATGCAAAAACTAGTCAGATCCTGCTGCTCAATCAGGGCTGTTACAAGAGGACCAGAACTATTTTAAACCTCACCCCTTAGAATCCACTTGTGAAGCTGGAAAAGCCCCATAAAAAGGGTCAATGCAAATGTAAGTGCTCAGTGATTTGGGTGTAGGCAGTGAATCTACTCTGGTAGGCACAGAATGGACATAGCCTGTAAAATGCTTGTCAGGATTTTGGGCTCCGTAAGTAATCCAGGATCCATTCTGGGAGATGGAATGCAATTACTAGGACTAGTTGATATCAGTTTATTTAGTGACCTTGCTTTATTCTGCTCAAGATCTGATCGCAGATGCCCAAATTTGTTTGTTGTTTGTATTTGCTCATGGAATTATTTGTGCAGGTAAATTACAGCCTATTAATCATGTTTATCATGACAGTGCCTAGGGATTGACCAAGAATGTACCCTGCCCCCTGCCTGTTTTCTGGCAAAGACAGAATAATAGGCAATCTCTAGCCTCATTTATATTTGAATTGAGTGCTTTGATTATTTGCTATTTGTCAGTTGTTGGCCATTTAAGTTGTTTAGTGTTCTTTGTTTTCCTTAAACCTGGTAACAGAAGCTCTTCAAATAAGAATTAAATGTTGCAGACAAATGACTGGAGCTTTGGTGTTCTTGGAAGGTAGGTGGTGGGTTGAGCGGTGGAGGTGAGAAAATTTACCTAGAGAGAAAGAACAGTTGGACCCCAGTTTTTCCAAATAGCTTTGTGCCTTGGTAACTGGGGGAGTGAATGCAGTAATGACCTCATGTTCCTTCCCCTCCCCCGCCCCGTTGCGCTGTTTTGTTGCATGTACCTGTATAAGAGTAATCTAATATGTCATAACTTAATCTGAATTCTTCCTTATTTGGTTGTTTAAATAAAGGAACTTAAAGGTACTGTCTCATCCTCGGCTCTGACAGGTTCTTTCAGCTATGACACTCTGTTCTCCAGTCATCAACACCACTCCCTGATGGTACACATTTTTTGAGATGCTCTTTGCTGCAAAAACTAGTGTTGCTGGATAGGTCTGAAGATGTGCCTTTCCTATCTGAAAAGACACATGTTCCTACAGCATCTGAAGATCTGATAAAACCAGTCTTTTGTCTCTTGTCTTCCCTGCTTCCAGTGTGGGTTGCAACTGATTCCTTTCCTGAAGTTTGCTCTCTGAAATGAGCCTTCATCTTTGCATCACGTTGGACCCTTTACCTTCTCTGTTGTTCACCTCCCTTCTCTTTGTTTTCATCCTTTTCCATGCCTTGTCTCCTTTTCACTTCTCAGTGCCTTTCAAACATGGACATATAGATCTGTGCCCAAAATTTGGTTAAAGGTTTTCTACTTTTTTGTCAGTGGGTAATTTCATGTCATTTCCTCTTGTTCTAATGAAAAAATCTTGAACTGGAATTCTCATGGATGTCAAAGGAGCCCAAAAAGGTTAAACCAAACTCGTGTCTAGTAAGTTTTTGTTTACTACAGTTTTTCAGATAAAGCTGACCACAAACCAGAGAATTTTCTACCCAAACAAAAGGTAAACATGAAAAAATCCTCTGCTTTAAATTTCATACCAGATCTCCACTTTCCACTTAAAAGACCATACTTAAAATATTTTACTTCAACCTTGCAAAGTTAGAATTTGAAGTGGTGCCACAGTGGCAAGTGCAGTTCTTCAGTCCTTCATCTTAGGATTCACCTCTAAGCAAGACCCTCTCCCAGAGGAGAATGGAGGAAAACTCAACCCCCATAAGGTCCTGCAGCAGTTTCCAAGGCATAACTCTGCTTTTTGCCTCCATTGCCTTTTTAAATTATAGTTAGTGAAAATCCCAGGGTTCAGTTCAAGGAGAACTATCAGTCCCAATGCGTGTTTTTTTGACACAAGTGTTGCTAAGACCTTTGACAATCTTTTGTATGCAGCACTAGAATTCTGCTGGGTATAGAAGTCAGATCCTTCAACCTGTAAGATTTACCTTTTATTCTTCTATTACTCTCTTTTTCTCTCACATATAACTGACCACAGTGAGCCTTTCTTTGACATTTTGCTCACGCTTGTTATTTATCTCCCCTCGTATGTCTTTCAGCACCCCAGTTTCTTTTCCAGATAAACAGTGATCCTCAGGGAAAGCAGAGAGTTGGAGTTGAAAGAAGCAGAGAGAGGATTAGTCCCAGAGAATGCCATGATCAGACGAGCTCTCAGATTGAAGCTCTGGAGCTGGAGGGGTGTATTCCCTGGTGGAGTAGAAATAACGACAGGTATGAAGCTTGACATTAATGCATTGTGGTTTCAATCTGTTCGCAAACCAGGAGTCACTGTAGCTACATGGCACAATGAAGTGTGCACACTGAAGACAAGTAAACGCTCTCTGTCTGGAGATGGAATAGAAGCATTTCAAATTATCCCTTTGAAGAATAGTTCTTCCTGGTGCTTATTTGATTTTGTTTTACATATACAAAGTATTCAAGCTAAATGCCTTTGCTATCTCAATTACTGCAGTTTACTTACCAAGGCTCTGTTAAATGCTTTCAAGCACAAGTCCCTTTTGTACCATAAAAGAACTTTTCCATTTCTGTGATACTGTATTAAGCTTTGCACTTCCACTCCCTAGTGGACTTTGGCTTGTAGCTGGATTCTAATACATCCTATTATATAAACCAAAGTGTTGGGGTAAAGCTATGCTCTAGAAAGACTTTTAGTATCTGCTATTCTAAATTTCTTGAGGCAGTCAATTTTGTGCCACTCCTCATTTCCCAAATTTTCCAAAGTCAGCTGCATGTCTGGTTATTTTACCTGACACCATGTTTCCCACCTGTTCACTGCATCTTGGCTATCATGGTGATTGGGATCAGAAGAAATATAGCACAGTCTCTTCTAAAGAGGTCCTCTGACCCAGTTACTGCACAATCTGCAGTCTCAAGCAATACCACAGGCAGCCAAGTGGACAGTGAGCTATAGTTGTGAGGGAATATTGTTATTGAATATAGTTATTCCTCCTATTGACAGTAGGAGGAAAGGGGAATTCCAAACTGTTCTGCTAAGTCTGTGCTAGAGAGCCCTCCCATAATATCTGTGGCCAGCTCACCCCAGTGTAAAAAGGAATGAGGCTATAGTCTCTGCTGCCCAGTAAATACCTGTTGTAGTTCCCCTAGTGCCCCGGGACCTGCTTTTCCATCAGCTGGTGTCTCAGAGCATTAGCTGTTTGTAAACGTGCTGCTACCCACATGTTTACTCACAATCATCCCAAAAGCATACTCACATATCCCACTGGCACTGCATGTTTTAGGTTAAAAAAAAAAAGTCGAAATTTATGCAGGTAAAGACACTACTCACTGTGTTGAGTTTAGAAAAAAGTCCGTTGAGGAGAACTAGGCTGCAATATGACTTTAATGACTAACTGCAATGGAGAGAAACCAATCCACAGTACAGGTGAATTGCTTAGTCTGGGCTTCCTAAAATAAAGTTCTCCTGTGTGGGGGCCCTTGACATTTTCTAAAGCGTAGGCCACTCCTGTTTGAGAAGGTGCCTTACAGATATCTCCCCTTCCATTCGGAACTAGGGGGGATGTGTTTCTTCTTGGCAATCTAATAATACCCCTGTGACAGCTCCAGTGTTCACTTACACAAAGAAGTAATATCCTGAGGGTATTTTGTGTACTGTTAACATCTTTAAATGTGATTTAGCAGCTGGAAACAAGGAGGAGAAGCTGGAACTGCAAGACCATCAGATCTGCATTGCCTGCACTCAACATTTGTGAGCTCAGAAAGAGATTCTCACTGCTAAAAATACGCTGCAAGACAAATGAAGGGCTGTGGTAGGACTGCTTGGATGAAGTTGCTTTTTTCTGCATGCGACTGAAACCTACCTGCACGTGCAGAGGTACTCCATGGCACCAAATAGATAAAAAAATTAAATAAACAAGATAATGTCTACTCGGAAAGAGAAATACGTCCTGTTTATAATGAAACTGGATACATTTGCTGTGTAAATTCCTCTGAGGCAAAGAGACTCTAAGTAAGTGAACAACAAACTCTGGACTGCACCTCAGACAATGTAAGGCAAATGATGGTCTCCTCCTTTTCAGGGAGGTCCATGAAACTTTCTCTGAAAAGTTCTGTTAAAAAGTCGAGTTTGACTTGAAAATCATCTGCTATTTTAAGGTACAAGCAAAAAAAGTGGACTTCTTAATATAGAACTCAGTCTACCTTAATAATTTCCTCTGTCGTGTATGTCCTTGAAAACTTCATGGCCTTTTGTGAAGAATTCCCACATTAACCATCCCATGACTGTGGCCACTCAACATGGAATCCCAAATCATGCTCGTTTGAAATCAGTTTTGGGGGTTTCCCTTGTATTGTACTTTTCCTCCTCCTCTACCCAGACAGGTTTCCAATTCCATCCAAATGGATCAATATCTGTCTTAGCACAGATTTGACACAAGATAGTAATAGACAAAATATAATAATTAGAATGACAATTATCAATACAGATTGCAAGAAACTTTGTAACCAACCCATTAATGAAAATCCTAATCCATGCAAAAGTTTATTCAACCACTCCAGCCCCGGACTTGCCTTAAGCTCTCTACTGGCCTTGGCAACCCATTTCATGTGAGGTAGTTGTTCACTGAAACCTCGGGTTACATTTGCTGTGTGAACCCAGCCAGTGTAGTTCGTTAGACTCAAATATCCACGTAATCCACTCTCATGCAACAGCAATAAATCTAATCCCAGTCCATTTTGTAATGCCGTCTTCGATGTTACCTGCAGTTGCTCATTCAATTCTTCCAAAGCAACGCAAGTCACTTTCGCCAATGCCTCAGTCTGTCCCGTGAGGTTATAGAGCATTAGCCGATTTCAAAATTATGTTGCTTGAGGGAGAAATATTGATTCCAATAACTATCCCACCATGGCTCCTGTTGGTGGGTGTTGACATGGGTTATTTGGTTCTTTTTTTGTTCATCCCTACAGAGGAGAGGCAAGAAGTTGTTTCCTCCAGAGATGACAAAATGTCAATAGTACCAATGTATGTCGATGTCGTAGACCTCCTAGTGGAAGATTGGTGGTCCAGCTGCCTTCACTAGTGACCCATACAGTTTGTCCCATGGAGGGTATATCAGCCTCAGAATGTATTATGTCCTTCCAGGTATCATTCTTAGTTAAATGGGACCAGGTATCATTAAGATTTGTGGTATAATTATGACAAACACAACCTATGTTAATAGCTCATGCTACTGGACCGTTCTCTGAATCTCCTTGTCAGAGGTGTTACATATATACACTTTGGTACAATTCCAATTATGATGTTTTGGACTACTCAAGAAAGAAATATTAAAATTCAGATATATGATAGCCACTTGTAGGGAGTCTTCAAATGGCCCAACATGTCCTTCCCAATCAATGCATCACTTAGCTGATTGCATGAAATGTCAATTACCACGTTGTGGAGTTCCCCATACTCTAGGGACAAGTATGCCCCACAGTGTAATAACCAGGATATTCTATGCTCTTGATTTTCTACTGTTAGGTTTTCTGCTTGTGTCCCCAGTTTCTCCCGTTTTCCCCTTCAAAAGCCAATGATGCTTTTAAAACTTCATTTTCTGACTTCAAAGAAGAATATTCTACAATTGCAATCTGATCTGGGGCAGAACATTCTTTAAATTTATTTTCAGTGCAAGATAAGCAAGCCCCCAGTGCTGCACAAACAATTCCTTTGCCTTTGCCTTCCTTAATCTTTTGGTCCCTTCCGCATTGTTTTATCCTCAATACCACTTTGTTCCACAATTTTTGGGCCCATTCTACTCCTGCTTGAGGTGGTGCACACTTAGAGTTTTGCAGCATTGTATCCATGGCAATCCTGTCTATGACATCAGTTTATCTGTGGCATTAAAGGCAGGAGTTTAACTTTTGCCTGCCAGAGCCCAAAGGCAAGCTGAAAGAGTTTTGCAAAGCCAAAAAGAAGTAAAAGTTTATTATATATAACAGATATAAAGATATATATCTCTACATGTAATAGAATCAGAACTGCTGTTGATAAATGCACCTGTGGCAATAGCGCTAGTAACTGGTATATAATGGCAATGTTGGCAAAAAGAAAACTGTCCCGGCTGTTTTCACTGTACGGTGACAGAGAAATTCTTACCAAGGAGGCACCTCCCTCTTGGGTGGAGGAAGAAGAGCACAGCCTGTCCACTGTCCCTGCTAGTTGTTACACCCTAACTCCATTTGTCTCTGCCTCTTCAGAGACGTTGAGCATGATTTGGGTGGAAAGTTGAGTAACGCAGTCATATATATTTAGTATGTACTGCTTTAGGCTCATTAGCATATTGGGGGTATGGATTTTAATATTAATTTTGCAGTTAATTAGGTAAAAGGTCTTACCTTGGACACTGGGACCTTCAATATTTGCTTGCTTTGCACAGCTGAAGCAGAGCCATCTTATCTTCACAAGACTTCCTCCTTCAGCCGTTTATTTATGCAAACTCAGGGAATCTCCACTCCAAGAGTTAACACAGGAATCTTGTGTTCACCAACATCCTGGACTTTCGTGAAGAATTCCCACAGTCCTCCTATAAAACTGGGATAATTCAGTGGATGGAGAATGTTTTGAGGGCACCTCCACTTCAAACTGCTGGTAGCAGCCCCCTGACCTGTGAGATCTTCCTATGTGCAGTACATGTGTCCCATCTCAGTGTTATCCAATGCCTTCAGGGGCACAATTGCCCAGCTGCCTTGATGCAGCAAGTGACGTGTGAGCATTGTGAAGAAGTACCGCTGCTCTGGAAATTGCACCCCTTCACTGTGAACAGCCTAACACACAGTACACTGTACAGCAGGGCTAGGAATCCTAAAGTGTGGTTCAACAGTAGGCTGAACCAGCACTTGGGATCTTTGTATCTGAATGGAAAAAAAAAGCCAGTGACACAGCGGCAAGCTGCTGATACAGTGGAAACTCACACTGATAATCCGAGCATGTTGATGGAAGAAACCTCTCTGCAAGCTTTACACTGTAATGGAAATTGTCTATGAATGTTCTTTTGATGTTAAACCAGATCACTTGGTGCCCTGTTTTCTCCTAACTGGCATAAGGCGGGCATGTACTCCTTATTGCATGCACAAGAGACACGGCACTGTGTCACTGCCTGGTTCAGATCACATTTACACAATTGCATTCACTAGTGCTGTACGTGCATATGGTAACTGACAGGCTTAGAGGTGCACAAATTGAAACAGTGCACTATCCTTGCTCTCTGCTAACACAGCATTATGGAAACCCAAAATTCGAGTGACAGGGGACAGATTTTATTTTTACTGGTATAGCAACATGAAGCCTTTTGTGATGGTGGGAATTCCCTGCCTTGGGTATACCGGGGGTTATGACATTGCATTGTAGAATAAGAGTACTCTAGTAGAGTACTAAGTCTGTAGTAGTTATAGTGGTATAAATTACCTAGGCAGAGGCAAAATTTTGCTTGTTCATGCTTCCTCTAAATTCCTTCCCTCTCCCTGCCCCCCCTCTTCCCCCTT
>NW_010427566.1:3991-5028 GCF_000710305.1 Buceros rhinoceros silvestris | reverse complement strand
CCCACTCCCCCACTCCCCACCCCCCATTTCTAACCCTGCTCTTCCTGTTGGCTATTTGATATGCACAAAGTTATTGGCTTTTGCAACCCGGTGTTGAGTAGGAACACTCATGGAAAGGCACAAATTCATGTCTGTCCTGAGGGTTTTCTCCTTGCAGTGGAAAGGCAGGTGGCAGTGAGGATGGTCTGGATTCCCAAGCAAGTGATGTATGGAGCAGAGATGCAGCAGGTCCACATGAGGACTGGTGCCCAAGCCCTCCCCTCCAACCCAGGGTAAGACCATCAGTAAGGAGGCTGTTTAGACAATACATATTTTCCTCTTTAGTACATAATGGTAACCTGAATAAAAGGTTTGAATTACAAAGCAGGCTCACCCAGCACATTCTCTGAGCAATGACTGCCATTTGTGTCAAGAAAATAAAGAACGAGAGAGCGGGCTGGCGCACACGGGCAGCAGTGACTGAGAGTAAGGCAAAGCAGCGATTGAGGCAGTAAGCTGGAAGTGAGAGGCTTACCCTGCTGAAACAAAATTAAAGAAAGCCACAACGACAAAGGAAATTTGATTAAAAAAAAAAAATAGTAGATTGTTATTATTGGAAAGTCGAGTGCTTTGCTCCAGCAACAAAGCAATTTGCTGTTCCCTGCAGCCAGCCAGTGAGCCATGGCCAGCAGAGGTATGAGGGGCACTGAAGAGAGCTGTGGGGTGGGCAAGCTGTGGGGCTGAGGCAGCCATTACCCCTCTGTAACTCACTGAGGACCTCACTCTTCCTCTCCTGCCACCTCTCCTTGCATCTCTCATTCAGCCCCTTTGCCTTTCTTTTTCCCTGTTCCACTGGTGCCCTTCTCTCCTTCTCTATCCCTTTCTCCATCCTTCCCTCTCTTCTCCCCTCTTTCCTCCTGCCTCACCCTTTTTTTCCCTTCCTCTGCTCCATCTATCTCGTCTTCCTTTTCCTCTTCACTGTCACTCAGCTGCGCCTCTCCTTTCCCCACTCCTGCCTCCCACTCTCTCTCCCTGGCTGCACTGTGTTACTAATGTGC
>NW_010427566.1:467-3929 GCF_000710305.1 Buceros rhinoceros silvestris | reverse complement strand
CACTGTGTTACTAATGTGCAGTAAGGGTATGGCTGGAAAGTCATTTGCTCTCCCCTTCTCTTTATTTTTTTCCTGCAGTATTATTAAAACTGCTCCATCACTGGCTGTAATGGGAGCGTCTGTATTTTTTCCCTCGCCCGTATCCCTGACATGACATAATGCCTGCCCTCACCAAGACGCTATAACACCGAGGTAATTGAAACATAACTCACCGTAAATTACAGGCCATTGTTCCAGGCAGGGCCCCGGCCATGCTTCCTGGAGCTCATTCCAACTGGAAGCTAAACGTTGCTTTAAAAGGGATGCTTAAGCAAAGCAAAGCCATTTAAACAGCAACACAAACATGGAGAGGGAGGGGAGTGCCGGCCTGGGCTCTCCTGGAGATGAGGGCTCCTGCCTGGGCGGCAGCCGGTGGGACTGAGCAGTCAGCAGGCACTTGTGGTGACTTTCCTGTGGTCTGTGTGTAATGAGCTGGGGGAACCAGGGCTGAGGTGTCCTTGCAGAAGCAAGTGTCAGCATCACACAGGCATCTCTGTTAGGAGAGGGGCTGGGGACAGAGTGGGCCATGTAAGTAACTTCCTAGCTAAAAAGTGCATTCGGCAGGTCAGAGGTCCAAGGCCTTGATGGGGTGGTTGCAGAGTCAATGTGCCCTAATGCCCGTCGCGGGGTAGCCTGAAGATCTATCCATGCTGGCAGGATCTGAGTTCTTGTCAAAAATGATGAGGCTGCTGCCTCCAAAATACCCAAATAAATGTGGGCTGCAGGACCCTAAATGCTGCAAAGGACACCCCTCCTTCCCCGTGCATAAAACGAGCAATAGATACCTGTTTCAGAGCTGAATATTTGCTGACCCTGAGACTTGGAACACCTCAAGAGCTTGAAAGTTCATGGTTTTAATCCCAGGCATCCCACTCATCTGCTGAATAACCTCAGGTAAGTCACTTCGCTTTCCTTTGTGCCTGTTTCCCCTTCTGCAATGCAGGAGACAGAGTACTATCTTCCTTCAGCAAGCAGCCAGCAACCCAGTGATTTATCAGAAGTATATGAGGGTGAGGCAGGGGTATTCACCCCACTGCTGAGGACCAGAGCATGAGCTACCAGGAAACATCATTTTGCAGTCAGAAGACAACCCTGGAAAACAGAGCAGCTGGATTTGGGTTCTGACGCTTGCTTTGGCTATCTCTGCACCCATCAGCAAGCCCCTCTGGCACTGCATGGTTCAGCTGCCCCCTGCTCTATAACATCGCCTGGAAGACTGGCTGAGTTTGGGTTTGGTCTGTCATCCCCCGAATCCTGGGAAATTTTGAGCAAAATGCACAAAAATCAAAAAGTGCAGTTATTTTTCTTTAGTAATGGAAGTGAGTATTTGGTAACTTTGAAAAGGTCAGGATCAGACTGAACAGCCTGTCTCTCACAAGCTCAAATTTTGGGTCTGTCCAGAGCCTTTCCATTTATTGTCAGCGGTCACTGTGGCCCAAATTTGTGCCTTTGTGTCATGTGGCTGGTGTTATAGGAATAACAGGGTCTCATGAGAAATGGTCCTCAGTGCCATGCTTCGCAAGGGGCTTTATTTTAGGGAATGAGATTTACTATTTGTCTGGGATGAAATGGCAAAAACTCAAGGAACTATGACCCTGTGACTGCTCTGGTTTTCCCTGGAGCCCTTCACAATAAAAACTATCACAGTCAGCAACCTAGCAACCACGGTAAACTGCCCTGGAAGAGCTTGTGGACCTCCTTTAAGGGCTGGCTTTCTGGCAGCCAGAGAAAAGTCCCCTCAGTGCAATGCCATGGGGTGGCTGGGTCCACCAGAGTTGCGTGCTCTGGGTGATGCACGGGCTTACAATCGATGACTGCAGAGCCATCAGTGACAGGAGACACAGCTGCAGAAATGAAGCCTTGGTACTCATCGCTTTGCAGCATTAAGCGATGCATGTCTGAAGCAGCTCTGATAACAGAGGGCAACTTGCTCCTGGGGCCACAGGTTGCTTTGTGGGTGCCGCTTGCTCCCACTCAACAATGCCTGTCCTTCTGGGCTTTACACCTACATGGGAGCAGGAAAAGCCAAGTTGCAGTGCAAGGCAATGAAATATTGTGAGGAGAGTTCTGCAAGGGGCCGGGCCCTTTCTTTTCTGGCATGCCATGGGTTAGCACCTGAAGCTGGTCAGTGCAACAACCCATGTGGCCTCTGCTTGAGCAGCTGCAGCAGCAGAAGCATGGAGGTGCCATCGGTGCACGCTCTCCCACCCCTTGCTTTCCCTCGTGTCCAGTTGGAGTCGATTGCTTTGTGTGAGGCCTGCCACATGCCCCTTGAAAGTGTTTCCATCAACCTTCTTACCGTAGCTAAGGTTTCAGCAATCTCACCCCTCCTCTCTTTGACATTATTAGGTTATCTTTGTCCACTGGCAAAGTTCCCAAGCAATTCAACAATAACAGTTGTTTCTCTGTGGCTGAAAAAGTCATCTCTAGCACTGGCTGTTATTGATCATCTTGCAGGAACTGGACATTTTCTTTTCCTTTCCCATTTAAAAAAATACATATTTTGAGTGAGTTTCAGTCAATTTTAGTGCTCATGAAAGTGAAAGACTGATGGTGTTGACTAGAGCTAAACTTAGCTCTATATGGCTTCCCCTATGCACACATATTTACTAATGCACCACATTACCAACTTGCAGTAACTTCTGGCCCTCCCAGCCTAGATGTCACCTCACCAGCTCTGCCAGTGCCATCTCCTGCCTTGTAACCCCCCTGGCTCCTCCATCAGCCTCACATCAGCCTCTCACTACTGTCCTCTGCAGTGTTGATCTGCTGTCTCTTGGTTAGATGGAGGTATTGGGCTGGAGTAGTTGCTGTTCTCCAGCTGCCAGTGGGAGATGCTGTCAGGCTTGCCAGAGTGCAGTGATAGCAGAGGTATTCCGCTGCCCAGAATGACAGGTCATCAGCCAGTCTTTCTCTTAAGTGGTCAGTCAGTCTCTTCCAGCCCCATATGCCTGCAGCCCAGGTGCCCTGTGAGGAAAATACACTCTGTCATTCTGCTCTGCTCTCAGGCTGAGGTGTGCTCTGTCTGGATAAACCTGACAGAATTGGCATGGGACAATGGGACAAGGTAGGCCAGGTAAGGGGGATATGCTTTTCCTGCTGCACTCTTCTTCCAATAGCTCCAGCCTAATAGCAAATTCAGACTGAGCCCTTATTCATCTTATGACACTATTCCCTGCTTTCTCAGCTTTTGCAGTTCTGTTCTTCTCTGAACGTGTGCTCTGTCTGGATAAACCTGACAGAATTGGCATGGGACAATGGGACAAGGTAGGCCAGGTAAGGGGGATATGCTTTTCCTGCTGCACTCTTCTTCCAATAGCTCCAGCCTAATAGCAAATTCAGACTGAGCCCTTATTCATCTTATGACACTATTCCCTGCTTTCTCAGCTTTTGCAGTTCTGTTCTTCTCTGAACGGGGTTGGG
>NW_010427566.1:0-352 GCF_000710305.1 Buceros rhinoceros silvestris | reverse complement strand
TCGCGGTTGGGGGGGTGGGTAGCCAGTGTGAAGTAAACTGTTTCTAGGATTCTTCCTGTCCTTTTGCCACACCATGGGGACAAATGGTCATCTAGCTACATACACGCTCTCCAAGCAAAAGAAATGGCAAATCCAAATGACTTCTCAAGAAGCCCTGGTACTTCAGCATCTCCTCTTTCCTTCAACCTTCTGGAAATCAGGTGCTCACCCCCCTAGGAAAGAACGGGATTGCAATTCTTTACAATTCACCATTTCTAAATGAGACACTAAAATGCTTTAACATGTCATTTCATTTTCAGGGTATCGTTCCTTTTAAAAAAAGAAAATCCAAACATATATTTTGTGGATATAT
>NW_010427565.1:1837-2059 GCF_000710305.1 Buceros rhinoceros silvestris | reverse complement strand
TTCTTTTCTAAATCGACCCTTAAATTTAGTTTGTCGCCTCTGTCCCTAACCCGTCAGGGGGCACTTCTGTGATGATTATGAGAATTGCACAGTTCTTTTATCTGGCGGTCGTGCGCGATGGAGGCTGAGCGTAGCGAAATCTGTTCACGTTTAACAGCCTCCCCCGACGATGCCGCTTGCGGGGGGCCAGCGCGACTGCTATTATCACTGGGGTCGATCAGA
>NW_010427565.1:1229-1616 GCF_000710305.1 Buceros rhinoceros silvestris | reverse complement strand
ACCAGGCCGGGAGAGGCGTGGCTTCGCCCGACGGGGGAATGCCGGGTCTGGCTGCCGGCAGCCCGGGACGCAAAGCACCCAGGAGGGCACACCGCCTCCGGTGGCTTTTGCTCTCCCTCCATCCCTCAAGCTACCCGGGTACTGCGAATTTTAAAAAAATCCAAAAAACCAAAAAAACCCCCCACTCCCCTCCATCCACATCCGCGGCGCCCCGCAAACACGCCCCGCGGGCGCGTCTCCTTCTTCCCCTCCGCGCAAGCTTGGCCGTACAAATCGTGCCTCTCCACATCCACGTTTTAGCGATAGGTTTGTTTTTCTGGCACATGGCTCCGTCCTCCGTAACCCGCCCCGGAAATTTTGAAAAAAAAAAAAAAAAAAAAGGCAAAA
>NW_010427565.1:0-1203 GCF_000710305.1 Buceros rhinoceros silvestris | reverse complement strand
ATGCCTCCGCCCGCCCTAACCCCCCCCGGAAATTTTTAAAAAAAAAAAAAAAAAAGCAGAAAGAAAATACTCTTTCATTGTTAACATTTGATTTATTTAAAGTCCTTAACTGCAAATGATCAAAAACATACTTCACGCATTAAATTCTCAGTTATCGTTTTAAATCAAAATATTTTTTCAATTACAATCACATTTATAAAATTAACAAAATTTTTAAAATTCACGCGTAATTCTTTTTTTTACTGTCATTTAAAGCAATTTCCAGCTGTAAAGAAAGAAAAAATATAAACCATGCAATAAATTAAGAACATTGAGACAGCGAACAGGAATAATAACAAAACCCGTCTGGCTATGCTAACACCGTGTAAAACTGTGAAAAGTGCATTAACACTGGATGAAACAAGCTAACGATGGCGATAATATAAACGGCCACACACACAAAAAAAATTGGATGTGGAATTTATTTAAAAAGTTGGAAAAAGGGAGAGAGATAGAGATCTCCTCTTTTCCTCACGTCGGTGTAATAGTCAATGTTTCCTGGGGAAGGGGGAAAAATAACCGTGTTGTAGATACACAGTTCTAGCTGGTACACAATGAAGACACTTAAATTAAATAAGCATGTCATCCACATGTTAGTGAGAGTTCCTGATGAACGAGAATCTTCAGTAACAGATGGGAAGGGGAAAAAAAAATCCAACTGGCTGTGACCTCTTGTAACTTTATATTACATCCCAAGACTGGTAACACTTGGAAAAAAACAAGGGTCGCATCCTGCACTCCAAAGCTCCAGTTGGTCCCCTCGGGAGCGCAGGATCCGGCCCGCAGCATCTGGGTGTATGCGGGTTGTACTAGCCGAAGGTTTATTTTGCAAGTATCAAAAGGATGATCCGAGAAAGTAAATAGTTCTCTTGTTGCTTAGATATTCTCTTAGTGTTTTGCTACTTCACAGCAGTATTGTCCTTCAAAGCCTTTTTAATTAAAAAAAGTCTTAAATGTCTACTCGCTTCTTCATCTCCGTATTGTTAAAGTATTGCCACATACCTGTAAACTTACATGAGATTATAGAGCACAGAAGGCAGGGAGACGAGGGGGCGGAAAGCACAAACAAGTAGTTTACAAGCTCAACAATTTTTTTTTCTTCTTTTTAATAACACCCTGCAAAGGCTAAGGGGGATCTCCGGGGAGAGGGGCCGGGCGGCGGGG
>NW_010427564.1:1942-3728 GCF_000710305.1 Buceros rhinoceros silvestris | reverse complement strand
CCGGCACTGGTCCCAGTCACCGCCGGCTGCCGGCAGACGGTCTCTTGTCAGCCACAGAAACGCAGCGTTACCAGCATGCTGTGTGAAAGGACAGGAGGGTTATTTCTTTTTATATAGGTGCATTTGCTTTTAAAACCAGACTGAAAGGACTGTACTGTATGGGAGCTTGAATCCAAATTAAGTACATGCAGTAATTTGTGAGTAAAACTCGACTTTGCAGACACTTGCTTTAATTTCTATGCAGATAGCCAACTTTTATGATCCTTCGAGAGCAGCAGGGGAGTTGATAAAGGCACAGACCATTATTTCTGTGATAGATTAAGGCACTGGAAAGAGGAACAGCACGCATGATAAAACCAAACGACTGAATTCAAACAACACTGATAAATATATATTTGGTTTATTTTAATACAGGTCCTTGGTCTTGCAGTCTTTTCCCCTATAAACACTTCACTGGGCCACTGACCTACTTCCAAAATTCCATATTTGACAGTGAATAAATGCCTTTTCAACTCAACTGTACTTTTTAAAACATGGATGTTCAAAGCACGGTCAGAGCAAAATGAAGCTAGGGCAGCTCTAAAAAGCACCCTGCAAACTGCTCTCAGCGCAGGTTTCATCACGTCTTGCTCCGTCTTGGTAGGATTTAGATACAGAGTGGACAACTCCCAATGGATCCTGTAAATGCACCCACATAAACAGTGATCGTGATGTGCCTAGAGGCACCAGGCAGCCAGACACGAGCCAAGCACAATGCACGTGGTAGTGAGAGGCACATTCGCTCGGCAGTGTCAGCAGTGGAGCCCGAGGAGTGCTGGGGAAGAAACACTTCCTCAGCCTCAGCTTTGGCATGAGGTGCAGCAGGGAAGAAACATGCAACAGCTACACAGGTTGTACCCTTGCTGCGCCTCTTCTGCAGGCAGTCTTGGTCTCCCAGCATGGCACCCACCTACCCAGTAAGATTCATATTTTCTTAGCGGTAAAAATAGAAAACTGTGTTAAGACTTCACACTTCTGTGCTCTAATTGAAAACGACTGTCATCTGCTTTATTTTGTGCAGGATATGTAAGTTTTCAGGTTTACGACTAGTTGGTAATGCAGCCCTTCAACTGGCAAGACAGAAGACATGAGCAGCTTCTTATCGTGAAAGCAATTATTAGAGTAGGCAAGTATTTCAGAAAATAAGAGTATACAGCAGCTTAGGACATCTACTACACCTCTGTGTGGGCACTTGTGGCCTGATCTTTAAATAGTGGTGACCTTCACATACTGGAGTACCGTAAAGCCATGCCAAGTTTTGTCACGAGCACAATTCATCAAATCCATGTAAAGGACACCTTGGTTTTTAAAGCAGGGTTCAGATGCTAGATGGACACACAGATACAAGGGGAGGGATCAGGTTTTGTCACTCATCTCAGGGTTAGGTAAGGCACCAATTTATGCAGCACCTTTTGAAGTGTTTAGGATTTTTTTCTCTCTCTTTTGCTGCATTTGATTTAAAAATCTAGAATAATTTCAAACAGTGAAAAACCTTTAGTTCTGGTGTCGGAACTGATGCTCCACAAATACACCCTTTTCAAATTTCTGGCACGAGATTCAAATCTATTTTTTTTTTTTTTTTTCCCTGTCCACAGGTCATGCATAGGTCTGCAAACAAAATTATTTCTTTCTTAGTCCACCACCTGAGTGGTGCAATGTTTTAAACTAGGAGACATACGTCAAAATGTAATAATTACAAAATCAGACCTCCACAGTTCTATCAAAGAGTGAAGTGTGTACCCAAGTA
>NW_010427564.1:0-1793 GCF_000710305.1 Buceros rhinoceros silvestris | reverse complement strand
TCCCTTACAAGTGTGATTATCTCAAGGTAACATTTCCTTTGAAGATGAATATCAAAGTCCGTTTTTGTTCTTTTGTGGATGCAGAACATATATTTCCCTTAGGAGCAATGAGATTGCCAGCTTACATCTTTTAATGGCGTCGAAACCGAAAAGCAGTGAGGTTGCTATGAAATGATCCACCTCCTTTGCATCTTAACCCTGGGGTGGCTTGGTTTCTATTTTCTGTTTAAAGTTCTGCTCAATCCCACTCCACTCCACGCCTCGCTCTCTTCCACCACCTCCCTATTTGTGAGAGCAACACAGTACAACACTTCTTCCCCTGTCTGGCTGCTTTTAAACTTGGCCCACGCTGGGTGCAGTGCTTGAAGTGAGCTTTACAAAATTATTTTAAAGTGAGCTGGGGCGGTTGCCACAGCAACCCACCCTGAGAGAAATCGAGGCTATAGATTAATCTACCCCACAAGATTATTCAACAGTACTGTATTTGTTCTTCATTCATTCAGAATATTCCCTCAATCCATACGCTTTTATAATGAACAAAAGATGTAAACTCAGATAATTTCAAAGATAATAAGATACTTATTCCGGGAGCACAATTTAAATGCTTTTTAAACCACCGCAAAGAGCTGAAATCTACATGATTCTTTGCAAAATCATTTAATTGCAAAAAAATATTTGCAAGGTACGCACAGCTGACATATGAACTTTAAATAAAATGGCATGCCATTACCAAAATGGTGTTATACACATCAAGCAGTGATTACAGAAGCCCTTTGTTGCAGGTGTACCTGTAAGTACATAACACAGCAGAGCTTTTGCTCTCCAGGCTTTGCTTTTAACATTAAATCTGAAAACAATAAATACTACTTTGTAATATTAAATGCAATAAATATTAAACACTCACCACATACACCCTCTTTATTGTCAAAATCATCCGCCTCCAATGCTTTACTTAATCTTTCCCATAGTAGTTACTTCACAGTTTACAATTCTTGTTCGGCACCTTAGATGTTTAAAAGCACAAAAGTAGCGTATTATTAAAATGCAAACCTATAGTACTTAAATATATTTAAAGAGATTTATGAAACAATTTCTATAAAAAGAATACAAGTCTTTACTGATGTGCACTTAGCCCTAAAAGGAATATCACTTTTAAGCAACTAGACATTTTCAGAAGCTGTAATAAACTCCATCTGAATACTATCTCAGGGATGCTGCGCTTTCAGTAAAATTACAAAACTATTGATCTTGGGCTGTAGTCATCTTCCAATTGTACTTAGAAAATTATATAGGCTTCAACATGCATTTTGGAAAACTCCTCCATCTCATGGTCTAATAATTACTAATTTAGAAATTGGGGCCAAATGGTAAAATGTTAAAGCTTGGAATATTTTATTAATTTCATCCTTCTGTTAAGGGCAGTGTGTGCTGTGCCACCACCCAGGGATCCATCTCCTCGGGTCTGCCCCCAGAAAGGCAACACTGGGAGAACCTTTTTTAAACCGAATGCCCATTTTTCTGTGCACCTGTGGCTGTGGCAAGGGGGTCCCCACTGAGCCCGGGTCAAACAGCTTCGTCTGGAGGAGTGACCGCTCCGGCCCCTCGTACCCTGGGCACACGCTATCCCCGTGCTGACACCTCCCCAAGGTCAGAGCTTCTCTTCGTTTAATTACTTATTAAGTGCTAGGGGCTGGAGTCTCCTTCTCGGTGGAGGCACCGCGGGAGCAGGTACGACGCCGCCCTCCATGTCCTCGGGCCGCGGTCGCCGCGCTTCGGCCCCGCCGCGGTGCTGG
>NW_010427563.1:11877-13156 GCF_000710305.1 Buceros rhinoceros silvestris | reverse complement strand
AAGATATGCTCACATACTGCAACCACAGTTCAACAATATCAGCAACAAGTCACTGATAAGAGAAATATTTTCCTCCCAGAGAGCTCCGAGCTGGAGGCACACAGCTCCTCCTCCAAGCACCCACCCGCTGCAGCGAAACCCTCCTTGCTCTCACCCTGCGCTCAGAGGAAAAGCCGACCCAGGGATGCCCCGAGATTGCTGCTCATTCCATAACGAGCTGCTGTGAAAGGAAACGGAGCTGAATGCTCACCTGCTGAAGGCCATTTGGAGACTGGCTTTCCTAACGCATGAAGGTTCTCCGGCCTCTGAGGGCAGGAGACGGAGCGGGAGAGAAATACCTTCTGGGGAGAAAGCACTAATAAGACAGGAGTTCCCCTGAAACAATCGGCAATACATGGGGGAAAAAAAAAGGGGAAAATTAAAAAAAAATCCACCCACAAACTTTCACTAAATAAAAGCTTCAAACTTACGATACCCCTATGTGCATCGGGGGTACAGTGAGCACGGGGAAGCACTGGGACACGTGCAAGATGTTCTGCATCCCACGTGGACAGCAGGTTTGCAACGAGCTGGTCCCCAGGGAAAACTGAAGAGCAAAACAGCCTCACTGGGCAGCTGATACAGGCGGGTTTTTGAGCAGGAAGATGACAACAGGTCTTAGGAAAGCATAAGCCCCCTGCCCCAGGCAGAAAAGGGTCCTTTTGGCACTTCACTCTTCCCAGGCTCCTCAGGAAGCTCAGCGGGAAACGGCAGAGACTCCCCACAGCAGAAGTTCGTGATTCAGGTTAAATTGGGTGAATTCCCCCTGGCAAAGTTCCTGCCCTGCGGACGGGTGCCCTCACCTCGATGCTCTCCACCCCAGTGACTGACACAGCACTCAGAAGTTTCACGCCCAGCTCTTCCCCAAAGATACGGCTCCGCTCCCTGCCGGCAGCGCTCACCCCTCGGATGAACACACAGCAGCCCCAGCAGCCCAGCGCTGCTTCCCTCTTTCCGCTAGTTTCCAACAATCAGAAGAAAAGCGAAACTCAATGATTCCTCCTTGTTTTCTCAGTGGAACCGTGACAAAGCTGCTGTGCGATTGTCTGCTCTTGGGGGGAAGCCAAAGAAGGACGAAGCGACGTGCAGGCACTACCCGGCAGCATCAAACAAGCCGTGTCTGTACCCACACGCGGGTGTCAAAGGCTTCACACCTGGCCATTCCCCCTGCCCCGGTGCCTCCTCAGACGCCTCCAGCTAACGGTAAGGAAGATGCCTCCATAGAGGGAGCGGTGGAAGT
>NW_010427563.1:10045-11668 GCF_000710305.1 Buceros rhinoceros silvestris | reverse complement strand
ACGCTCCGGCGCAGCCCCCGGGTTGGGCAGGGCGGCTGGGAAGGACAATGAGGCGTAGGGACAGCTTGTCCCCGGAGAGGAGGGGAGGCAGCGGCAGCACTGCCCCAGGACACCCCCGCAGCACCCGGCTCGTTTCAGGGTGTCTGACAAGGGAACTCCAATGTGGGGCGAGAAGGTCTGTACTGACCCAAAGCTCGACCCTGGGTGAGGCTCCAGAGCCCCAGGAGCGGGGCAACCCGCTGGCAAGGTGCTGCGTGGCCGTGGGACCCTCTCCACGGACACTGCAGTGAAGGTGAGCTGCTGCCTCTGCTCAGGGCCAGGCCAACAGCTCGGCTGTCCCCACCACTCCACCCGCTGGGGGCTGGCTGCGGCGGCAGCCGTCATGAGGGGAAACGCGACCAACCCAGAGCGAATCACCCGCTGCAGCGGACGCGGTGCTGGGCTCCACCGGCATCACCCATCCTCAGGCTCTCCCAGCAGCACCTCAAGCTGTGTTTTCAAGCCAGCGTTCTGCTTTTTCATGAGCTAACAGGACATTTCCTCTCCCTTCCCCCAGCACTCGGTGAAATCGCTTCTGCTGCAAATTGTGCTGCAAATGCTGAACTTTTGCCAGTGAGACAGGGAAAGCCTTGACTAAAAATAAAACACGTTTCAGAAAATAGATCCCTTCCCAGCTCGACGTAGTAGTGGACAGTGCATGCAGGCAGTCCTGCCAGAACGTGACCTCCAGTCTGCACGAGAACCTCAGCAGCTCAAGCAAGAGCTGCAGCTACTGCGACTTCTCCCATCTTAAAAACAAAACCGGGGAAAAAACAGGATAGAGGTGGGGTTGAGGGAGGGGTGGGGTAAGCCAAGTTTCCACCTATTTTGGCAAGAAGAGAAGTGCCACCACCGCCTGCTGTGACCCGAGCTGCTCATGACCCGTATGGGAGGAAGAGGATGACGCACCGTCCCCAGCACGGCCACTACGGGGGGCGAAACCCTGTCACAGGAAACTGCTCAGGCATGTCAGAGGACTTGGGCTTTTGCCACCTGAGTCACCAGCAGTCTGGGGCGCTGATTCAGTGCTGGCTCCTCCGTCCCTGCTGTTCCCTTCCCCTCGTGGGTCTCCCTTTAGAAAGAGGCCTTTTACACTAGAAAAGCACCTGAAGAAGGAAAGCAGGAGCAGGTGAGCGCGGAAGGCCAGGCAGGGCTCTACTAACCAGCTCCGCTTTGAGCTCCAGAGCGGAGCGCACGTCTCCTGGCACGATGCGATAAACCCCAGGACAACAAGGGAGAACTGGGTGGAAGCAGCTCCACCCCGACTCCCACTCCTGCGCGCTCGCCCAGACTGTGTCAGAGGAACCAGGCTTTCAGGAAAGATCACTTTCCCCAACCAATCCAGTTCACTTCTTCAGGGATCAGCAGAGCTGCATGCAGGGGGTCACGGGTACGTCCTCCTACGACCCAGAGGAGCATTCCAGCAGGTGAAGGCAGACAGTGCCCGTTTGGGGTGAGACCCATCAGGGATGGACGCTCACGGAAGGAGCCCTTTTGACTTGATAAGCTCTTAGGGCAAGCTGAAGGCTTGAGCTCAGCGTGCCAGGCCAACCCCTCCTCATCCATCGACGCTCCCACCTACCA
>NW_010427563.1:9554-9952 GCF_000710305.1 Buceros rhinoceros silvestris | reverse complement strand
CGCCCCTCCCGCCTCGCAGACCCCCCCCAAGTTACCACAAATGGCAGAAAGCTCCACCCCGGCTCCAGTGGTCGCACACCTCTCTGCTCAGCTGGGACCATCACTCCAGTGCATACAGAAGCAGCCTGCGAGCCAGCCCTGTACCTCCTCCTCCCCCTCCTCCTGCTCCTCCTCCTTCTCCCAGTCACGCAGGAACGGGACTCCAGGTGCAGGCAGACCTGCTGGCAGCACAGCGAGGGGCAGCCCTGAATGCACATCTGGCAGCTCGGTGACCTCAGCAGTCCCCTCGGGCCAAACGGCTGCAGAGAGCACAGATGAGATTTCTCCGCCATGCACGATGCCTTAAAGTAATAAATACATCAAACAACTCGGGAAGAGGACGTGCCGGCAGCGCAGCG
>NW_010427563.1:9059-9392 GCF_000710305.1 Buceros rhinoceros silvestris | reverse complement strand
CCCGACGGCTCCCGATGGCACTCGGTGGCAGAGAGCAGGATCTGCCCAGGGCAGAACATGCTGCGACGGGCTGTTCTCGCCTTGCATTAAGAAATTAGGAGCAGATCTGCTCGTGGCTGGATACCGAGAGGCAAAGAGCTCCCTCCCTCCCTCCCAGCCCTCGTGGGATGGCAGCAGATGTACACCACGGGGCAGCTGCTGAAGGCGGGAGAGCGCAGGAGCAGCCCACGGAGCTCGACCAGGACTCCCCAGCTGGCGCCACGGGAAGGAAAACGCTGCGAGGAGCGTGGCTGGGCAGCCAAGGAGAGCGCTGGAGAAAGCAGCCTGGAGGGC
>NW_010427563.1:8283-8933 GCF_000710305.1 Buceros rhinoceros silvestris | reverse complement strand
AGACCTCCCCTCCTGCCCAGCCGTTCACACAACCCATCTGGCTGGAAACAGACTGTCCCCTGCGGAGCAGCCTCTCCCACAGCACCTGTGAACGCATCCAGAAGGCAAACCTCGCACATCTACCGCTCCCGGACACGTCTGGACCCTCTCCCCCTCGCCCGGAGCATGGCAAACGTACCCGTTCAGAGCACCAGCTTCTCTTCAGGCCCCGACAAGGAGCCAGAACCAATCCCTGTCAGTGTACGAGAGCCAGCAAAGGCCGTAAGCGCTGGCATAGCAATTAGTGACACTAACAAGAAGGCGGCCTCGCGGGAGATGGAAGGTGTTAGATCCCTGCCCTGAACACACTCCAGCCCAGCCCCGGCACCACAGTGGAGGCAACTGGCCTGAGGCTGCCAGGGGACTTCTCCCAAACCACAGAAGGAAGCCAAGGTGAACGCCAAGACGACGGGCCCTGCACCAGCCAAGACAGTGAGCCCCGCGCCGAGGCTGTTCGTCCAGCAAAACCTCAACAGCCCAGGCCCTGAAGTTAACGGCAAAGCTGAGCAGCAGCAAAGAGGCTGGGTCAGGGTTAGAGGCTGGGACAGAAGCGGTCACCTGCACAGCCCCCCTGCTCCTGTCCCTGAGAGGCTGCTGAAGATCTGCTCCCC
>NW_010427563.1:4086-8205 GCF_000710305.1 Buceros rhinoceros silvestris | reverse complement strand
AAGATCTGCTCCACAGCACTTGTGCAATTGCTTCTCGTTTCCCAGGCAGGTGAATCCCTGCTGACGTCAGAGCTGAGCTGCTTCCATTTCTTCACTCTTCTTATTATTATTATTGTTACGATTGATCCATCGTTATGGTTCCGTAGTATCAATGGTTTTGTATTCGCACCGGTGGCTTTATGAGGCTTTTGAACATCAGTCACCTGAAGGCACTGAGCAGAAGCTGTGACAGAAGTCGCCTCTGCGGGCTGCAGCGACGCCTCGCCCCAGGCATGCCAAGAGCCCGCTGCCTGCCAGAGAGGTACCAGAAAAAGAGATGTTTGACTGGAAGCAATTCCAAGTGGCCCCAAGGAGACGATTTTCTGATTATACAACGGAAGTGAAGGTTGCCACATCTGACAGATATGGTTTTACTCTTCCCGTTCTGTCTAAGGACAGCAGCGAACACAGTGGATGAACCACCACCCTCAGGCATTTGTAACGGAGAGAGGACTTGGAAGTGGGGAGAGGTAAGGCAACAGCTTCTCCAGACAATGCACCAAACTGACACGGGGAAGGTACAGGATCAGCCCGACAACCTCTCACGTATCCCCTGCCAACAGAGCCTCGTTAGGAACTGCAAGAAAACCCCCTCGCGCAGCGCCTCGGTTTACCTTGGACTGAGAAGGAGACGTGCTCATTTTCCCTCGTCTCTGCGGGCGACTCACAGACGTCAGCCACCGCCAGCTGCTATTGAAAGAACTGGGAAAAACGGTAATCCGCTCAGCTCCCCAGCCTCCCCCTCGCCCTTTCCCACTACGGAAGGGCTGAAGGCATTCCTAAGGATGAAAACAATGCTCAAGACCACAAGACCACAGCACAGGCCCTGGACTCCAGCCTCAAGCACAGATTTTGCATCAGCATTTATAATCGCTCTCCCTGTTGCTTCACATTACGGCTCCGGTCAAAACACAGGAATTACTCGCTCCTGGTAGGTACCTGCAGGAGGGTCTTCTGGATTTCTTTTGAACCAAACACCGCTCTGCAGCGGAACATAAAGCTCTACAAAGACAGAAATAACAAGACAAATCCAGCCTGGCCAGTAATCTTCAGTGGCAGCTTATTTGTATCAGTATGAGAGACAGCTTTCCTCCCCCAGCATGGAAATTCATACCTTCGCTTCACGTGCCTTAATCTAAAGGAGCTGCATTAGCTTTGTAGGACTTCAGCTGCACTGGCATCGAGCCCCTCCTGCTCCAGGGCTTGGCATGTGGGGGAGAGCACAGCTGCTCTGCACACAACCTCTTCTCCCTTCCTCCTCCGGCTCCTTTGGCCTCTCAGAACCTTCTCCAGGCGACTGCTGCTCTTTGATACCACTGCAGAAACGGCGCAGACAGAGCTCGAGCTCCTCGCCTCCCGGTACCGCTGAGCATGGCAAACAAAGATGCTTGTAGCTTCTCTCTGAGCTGCTGGATTTAATCAGCCCCAGAGGAAGGTGGTCTGGCCTGCCTTCCTCAAGCATCCGCAGCTCTCAGCCGAAGCGGTCTGTCCTGCAGCAGCGAGGTCCTGGATCCACAGCTGAGTGCCAGGGAAACAGGACCCTGCTCCCAGACTCCCCTCCTGAACCCCAGAGCATGGACAACACGCTCGTGCCAGCAGAGCTCTTCTGCTGCCTTCCTGCTACTCCAACTTGTCCACCAAAACATGCTCTTCTTGGTGCCACCACCCCCGCGACCTCTTTCTGTCCTTGACCTTGACGTCACGGCATGTTGCTTGTTGAAGACTGAACCAGGGCTGCAGAGACACGCTCACTTTTTATTTCATCTCACGCAGCAAATAAAGATTCACTGGAGTTTTAAAGAAGTTAGGAGGCGCAGGGGCAGAGGACTGAGCGGTCCCGGGTGAGCTGCGAAGGGAGGAAGGAAGTGTCACCGGATCAGGAGCGAAGGGTGCGCGCAGAACGACGGGGCAGAGACACAGGAGGGCTCTGCAGAGCGGGAGCGCCCCGAGAAGAACCCCCACCATGAGCAGTAGCAGAGAAGGGTGGAACTGGCCAAGAGAGCAGGCACACGACCTTGGGGGACCTGCCAGACCCCAAGCTGACCCTGCAGCTCTGCTAACGCTCCCGTCACCAGCAGATGCACCCACCGCAGAAGAAGCCCTACTCTGAAGCCAAAGGAGGGGGATGGGGTGTTTCCTGCCAGCTTTGAGAAATAACAGAGCTTTCCTTAAGAGGCTTACGCTAATTTTCTCTCCCCCTCCTGAGCTGATCTCGCAACACCAGCAATTTCAAGCTCAAGTGAACAGCTCTGGCCTCCCATATCCAACAGCAAGGCTGAGTGTCTGTGCAGCTTTTGACGGGAAGACGCACAACCAACCCCCTCTGACACGAGCATGTAGGTTGAGCTCCCCAGACAGGGCCAGCTCGTCGAGAGAGCTACCGAAACCACACCGGCTCCCCAGCCAACACACCTTGAGAAGTCGTCATCAAGGCAACGACATACAACAAGCACCTAACATCATGGCTTTTCAGCCTGAGGTGGGTCAGATAAATGCTTCAAACAAGTCAGGCAGGGAGATAAACCCACTCCTGGCCTTACAGCTAGAAGGGAACCGGGCAGCAGGGTTTGTCCTGCTCCCTCTCAGACAGGCACCAACACATCTGGCCCTGGTCTGCAGCGTATTTAAACAGAGAAATCACAGAACGGTTTGGGTTGGAAAGGACCTTTTAAAGCCCAGCTAGTGGAACTCCCTGCCATGGACAAGGACATCTTCTACTACATCAGGTTGCTCAGAGCCTCAAGGTCCAACCTGACCTAGAACACTTCCAGTGACGGGGCATCCGCAGCCTCTCTGGACACCCGTGCCAGGGTCTCACCTCCCCAGCAGTAGAAAGCTTCTTCCTCACATTCAATCTGATATTTTCCCTGACACGCTCAGCAGCAGATGTCATTTCAAAGCTGGGCTCAAAGCCCTCCCAGAAGGATTCCTCCCCTGGGTTAGGTGGGGAGCCGGACGTTTTCAGCACATAGGCGAAGCCATCAGTCAGCAGGACACCTCAAAGGGCTCTACCCACAGTGCAGCCTCCCAGAAATAACACCACACTCGGCAATCCTCACCCCTCCTTCACAGGGAGGGAAAAACTGGGGCAGAAGCAGGACATGCTCTACCAGGGGCTACCTGGCTGCCCTTCAGCAAGCCACGTCCACTCACTCCCACACGCTCATCAGCTTAACTGATCCAACACCATCCTTTGCTGCCAAAAGAGACAGTCCTGCCTTTTCCCTCCCCCCGCTCCCACACCCCCCAGCCATCTCCACTCTTGTGGTAGCAACCACCGTTTGCCTGATCCAACTGGAAGCCACCCCAGAAAGAAGAAAATAAAGGGGAAGGATTTCTGGCACGAGAACAGCCTGAGATCAGCTAAAGCTGGTGGGACGCACAGCCTCAGAAAGTGGGCGCAGCGGTTCCGCTGGAAACCTAGCTGAGGCTTTTGAGCTACGGTGCTCCAACCCACCATAGCTTTGTCTTTGCACAGGGGTAAGTCGCTTAAAAATCACTTTAACTGCTCCATTTACTGCCCAGTCGCTCACTTTTCTAAAGATCCATCCAAAACAGCCTGGTGAAGCACTACCCGAGGTCTCCAAACCAGGCTGATGCACCCAAACAGCAACAACCACAGCTATGCAAACCTCCCAGCTTACCAAGGAACTGTGGGAAGACAACATTTCTCCAAGAGGTTTGGGGATTTCTCTTTTTTTTTTGGTGTGTTTTGCCATAGCTGAAGGGTTCTGGAATGGTTTTCAGGAGGACTAAGGACAAGCATATGCGAAGGATCTAGCAAAAGCTCTTAAGTAAAGTAGACAGCAGGATGCTGAAAATAAATACACAAAGCCCTTTGCAGCACCAAAGTTCAAACTCATCTGGACATTTCTGAGGCTGTCACGGCAGCCCGCAGAAGGGATCTTCTGAGTCCCTGCAGAGAAACACTGGAAAATAAGTCAGAAAAACAGCAGCAGAGGCTCAAACTCTAAGCCAGCCCTTCATCTTGAGATGTGACCTCCTTCAACACCTCCAGCAGCACGGAGGGAGAGCACAGCCCTGCGTGGTCCCCACGGGCTGCCTCGACCCCAGCACCGG
>NW_010427563.1:0-3756 GCF_000710305.1 Buceros rhinoceros silvestris | reverse complement strand
GTACCAGAGGGGCTGCCAGCACAAGCCTTCACAGCCTGGCCAGCCGCCTCGCTGCCCAGACCAGCACCATCCCCACCTAAACCAGCACACGCCAGGAAGCTGCGCTGAGCGGAGGCTGCTGAGGCGCGAACAGCCCAGAGGTACCAGCCAAACCCCCAGCGGCAGCGGGCTGGTCTAGCTCCTCACAGAGGTGGAGGAGCAGCTAACCCTCTCTTGTTTTCCTGCACTGAGGCAGCATTAGTCACCCGGGACCCGACGCAGCTGCCCCAGGGCCCCCGGCAAGCCTGGCCTGCGGTCGCTGCCACGCTCGCACCGGAACCACCAAACTCCGGCAGCTCTCGACGCAGACGGGTGAGTGCAGTTAAAACCATCGCATTCGAGCCCCCTTTAAACACCCGTCACAGAAACACCTGCAGCCGCTCCTCCATTTGATGCCGCTTTTTTTTCCTCCCCACCAGAAAAGGCACAAAGCTGCTCAAACTGCGTTTCCATGGCACTAAAGACAATCCACCAGTTCAGCATCTCCGAGCGCCCCGTTCTCAGCCCTCCTGCACGCAGAGCACGTGCACACCCCAGAAATACCCCACAGCATCCTTCAGAGAATCGTGGGCTGTATTACACAGCTCAGGCTTCCACCTCTGCAGGAATTCATCTTGGCTTAGATTTAAAGAAAAAAAACAAACCAACCACAATGGGTTAATTCAGGCCCTTTCTCACAGAGCAGAGTTGTCAAAGTCAGCCGCAACTCGCTGTAACCACAGCACTGACACAAGGCGGGACACGAGAGCCATCAGGAGAGTGACATTTATGCTGGTGACCTTTCAGTCACCTACCTGCCACCTCCCGGCACAGCTCCTCGGCTCACAGGAACGAGCAGCTCATTGCACTCCCCAAGACGCAGCAGCCCCCAGTAACGGATTGAAGCGACGCTCGTACCTGGCTCAAAGACGAGCTGCCGCAGCCATTCCCCAGCCCTTGGGGTCTCCAAGGCTCCCCAGAGGTCTCCTGGCCAAGCTGCAGCTCTGCGTTCCCCGCCAGCTTGGCAGCAGCAGGAGGAATCGCTCTGCAGCGCGGCTTTGCGCGCAGACGTCTGCTGTGGGAGCAGCCTCCAGTGCAGCCTCCTTTGCTCATTTCTTAACGTGATGTCTTGAAACGAAACCAGAGCAGCTCAACTGACGCTCTGTCAGCCCAGACAGGACACCGGTTAACCCAGTCCTTTCATCGCGCAGCCTGCCGCTTCCAGCAGTCGGAGAACGAGGACCAGCAGCACTGCGGGAGCCACAAACTGAAGAGCAGGGATGCGTTTCCAGCCAGGGGCTGGGGGGACAACCGTGGCTCCCGCCCGGCCTCCCTGGGGATGGGGCTCTCTGTCTGCCCAGCTGCCCCCGGGCCGGACCCAGCACCCTGCAGCAGAAAACTGCTTACTGCCCCAAAGCCTGAACCGCCTGGACGTGCTGCGGGAAGAGGTCAGGGGAGGGCCAGCACAGCCAGGAAAGCGGTCAGGGAAGAGATCCCCAGAAAACCCCAACAGATGACTTGGAAAACCTTAGACACACAGAATCACTAGAACCGCTTCCTCGGACAACAGCCCACCACTGGCAAAGACGGGCAAGACCCGCCTGCCTCTCCCTTGTTCCCCCCAGTCCGTGACGGAGGGAAAAGCTCTGGCTGCTGCTGAGGCTCTGCCTGCCACCAGACCGAGAGCTGGTGAGGACAACTTCATCCGGACCCTCGGACATTAAAAGCAGGGGAGGGCGATGCCGCAGGACAGAAGGCTGCCTGCGACAGGCCAGAACAAAGGAGGGGGGTTACAGACCGAGCCCGAAAGCTGCACACACGCCCCCTGGCTTGACACACGCACCGGGCAACTTTGCCAGGGAACCGGATTGCGGCACCGCTTTAAGATGCAGCTAATCACTTCATCCGGACCCTCGGACATTAAAAGCAGGGGAGGGCGATGCCGCAGGACAGAAGGCTGCCTGCGACAGGCCAGAACAAAGGAGGGGGGTTACAGACCGAGCCCGAAAGCTGCACACACGCCCCCTGGCTTGACACACGCACCGGGCAACTTTGCCAGGGAACCGGATTGCGGCACCGCTTTAAGATGCAGCTAATCACATTTCAGACATGTCACCTGGGAACGAGTTCAGCCCCTTCGCAGGTTCAGGACTTCAGAAGCTGATTGGTTGTCTCTGCTCTATGTTATACATCCCCCTTCCCACTCCCAATTCAACTGCAAATTCCACCCACGTCATCTCGCGGCAGGCTGGAGACCCTGAGCAGCCTCCAGCCAGTCCTCACCACCACCCAGAGCCATCAGGTCCCCCCTCAAATGCCCCAAAGTTGAGCAGACACAGTGTCAGAAGGTCTCCAGCCTCAAACACTCGGAGGGGACCCAGAAGAGCCGACTCCCTGACACCACAACGTGAACTGCTGCCCATTCCAGTTGCTGGTGGCTTTCCAAGGGGTGTCTCGTCGGAGCCCAGCACTGAGGCTGTTCACGGTATCCCTAGCACTGCCCCGCGTCCTTGGTTCACAGCCTGCAGAGCCTGCCACGGGATTTACACCCCAAGCTCCAGACAGTCAGAAGGACAGCGTTACCAGGCTCTGTTTGCTCAGCCTTGAGACGTGCAGAGCAAACAGGCTTGGAGTCCCCAGGAGGCAGGCTGCTCCTGCCAGCCCCTCCAGCTGGGGCGTGGGGTGGTGGGCGTCACTCCCCAGCAGCTCAGGCTGCTCCTCCACAGCTGCCCAGTCAGGTATGCAGCAAACCAGAGCACGATGCAGATGTGGTACAAAAATACTTTGGCAAAGAACAACTTCAGTGCCAGACCACCCAAACTGTTGTCCCAAGGTGGCTCAACCGTGCACCTAGGTCAGAGGAGCCATCGGTGCTGGGCAGATGAGATACAGGCAAACTCCTCAGCTGAAACACAGGCAGCAAGTCAGGGAGCAAAGATGACGGCGATGCTCTGAAGCAACTGCAGCGTCTTTATCTGGTTAGTGTTGCAATCGACAGCAACAGCACCACAACCCTTCTGACCCGCTCCATCACCGCCCAGAGGAAGTGAACGCATTACATCCTCCCTGGTACTGCCCCCCCCCAGCCAACAGCGGTGTCCTCACCAGCAGCTTTGGCTCACGGAACTGAGCGGGGAGGGAAGAGAGAAGTAAACAAGAACACGCCACCACAGGCAGGACACTTTTTGAGAAACTGGACTTTGATGTGTGCAGGTCATTTTCCACCTGCTCCCTCCTCCTCTGATCTGTGCTGCGATGTCTGGCAAGACACACAAATCACTATCAGCGCAGCTTTGCTCCGCTCCAGCCCAAACCAGGTGTCAGAGCAAAGAAAGCAGGAAAGGGGACACTAAAAACCTTTACCTCGGGAAGAGAAAACCACACTGCTAAACTAAACCTGGAGGAGTCGGTCATGATGCAGAAGGAAACTTAAAAAAAAAAAAGCAGCAACAGCGCTAGCTCAGACCGATACCTGCACCCCCAGCATCCTGCCAGGGCAGCAGCAGACGTGGCTCTTGCACGCTTGGTCGGAGCATCTGCAGGTTTCCCCAGCCCAGCCTCCTCACGCCAGGCAGGCTGCGGCCCCGGCAATTGGATCAAGGCACAGGAAGCGCAGCCCTCGCTCATCAGAGAGCACAACTGAGGGGAAGGGGAGGCAGGAGATCTGAACACTCGGACCAAGCGTCGAGTCTCCACGAGATCCTGCTGATATCTGGCGAGCGAGCTGGCCCAAAGCGC
>NW_010427562.1:614-19165 GCF_000710305.1 Buceros rhinoceros silvestris | reverse complement strand
CTGTGTCCTGCCTGGCTGTCTGGTATGTAACCGAGCGGGCCGCGGGGCAGGGCTGGCCGGGGCTGGGTGGGCATGGGCATGCCTGCTGAGGCAGTGGGGTAGGCCGGCGTCGAGCTGGGCTTGTCCAAGGTGACTTAACTCCGACAGAGTAACACTGCACAAGCGTAGGCTATCCAGCACTATCTGAGATTTGCAAGCACCTGGTGCCTATGCAGAAAGGTCTATCTGCTGGAGGGCACTTGCTGCTCACCAGTGTTGGGCCAGTTCTTCCACAGATTGCTTCACCAAAAATGCTGGCTTTGTGTTACAACCATATTTCCCACTAATTCCCTTGCCAGTGCTGAAGCTTGTTGTCTCTTTGGTCCAGTGTAGCTCTGTGGTGTTGTGCTTTAAACTGGGCTGCTAAATTTAAATCTCCTTTTTCTCTCTATGCTCTTAACTTATAAGGTGTATTTTTAGCCTGGATAGGTTCAGTAATGTGCCTTACAAACTGCAGGGAGCCAAGGAAGATAGGATGGGGCAGGGAATGGGCAAGTGTGTGAACTCCTGAAAGTGATATAGCTGTCAAAGTCCTGCATTACTAAGCTGTAACCAGAAAAAAGAGAAAGTTGTTATTCTGGCCAAGACGACAGTTTACTGTCTCCTTGCTACATCAAAGAGTAATACTTCTTCCTGGAGAAAAGCCTGTGATGTTAACTTAAAATTATACCTTTATCAGTGGATTTGCTCTCCTCAAATTAGGGACACAGAACAACAGATCAGAACTATGTTTAGTAGTGCTCTTTCTTATTATCACTGAAATAAGTGCCTGTGTGCTTGATAGGTGACTGCGGAGAAAAAAGCTTTACCAATTACTGTCAGAAACGATAGCTGAAGGAAGATTTTTATGAATGTAAACATTTCTGTTTCCTCGCTTAGGCCACTCATTCCTATCCTGGAGAATCTTCCTCAAGTTGTTGGGCCTGCAAAGTCAACTAGCTTGGCAAACATAAAATAAGTCCTTCTTAGCTGTGTTGCGGTTTTTGTTTTGTTGTTGTTATTTTTTCCCCAGATTATTTTGCATTCAGTTCTCCGGTGTGGCTCCATGTGCAATACTTGAAGCAATTCTACCAGTCTTTAAACACAGACCGTTTCAGTACATCCAGCCAACTCCATTTCTTTCCTGTAGATGTAAGTTATTTGCACAGAAATGCCACTGTGATTTATTGAAAAATGCATTTCTCTATTCCGCTAGATACAAGTGTTTGTTATTTCTTAGCACTTAGAACCTCTTTCCTTTTGAGGAACAGCACAGCAGCTGCAAATTCTCCCTGTTCTAGTGGTTGAGTTCACAGAGTGCACAATCATTTCCACAGACTCTACTGCAGAACAATATAAGCTGTTAATTTAAAAGTCATACTAGATGTTACTGAAACACTGCATCAGTCTTACAGTAAACTGGCACTAGGGCTTGTAATGTTGTGTATTTTGATAACCCCATGATTCAGAACACTGATCTGGTATAAATTTAATCCTTAAAAACATTGAGGGGGACAGCTTACTACAAGTGAACTGTATATGAATCAGGTATCATCTTGCTTCCTGCAGCTGATGCAAAGCTAGAATAAACTTTTTTGTGCTTTGGCTTATGTAACAAATACACAGTCACTGACCCAATGTTTATTCTGTTCCGATTAATACACTTAGGTAAGCATATTAATGGCCATCAAACAATAGCCTGAGAAACTACAAGCTGGGATACTATTACATTGGAATTAGAGTATGGGGGGTTTTTTCTGGTTTCATTTTAAATCACAGCTTCAGCAGCTCTATTTAGAGGTAAACCCCGAGAGAGGAAAGATTCATTTTTCTGTAATGGTTTTTACGATGAAAAAAATATGGCGAAACTGTTTGCTGATGGCATTAAAGACTGACCTTTATGTATCCCTTTGCTGCTTCTACTGTTTTTTCTTACCTCCTAGAGCAAGCTGACACCTGTGTAATATCCTAACATAATTATAATTTCTTTTTCAGCAAGGGGTGGATTCTGTCAGGTAACCGATCCCGTGCCAATACCTAAAAATGTGTTTAAAAATGTGATTGTCTTCTCAGAAGAATGCATTGCTGTAAATCCTGGCATAGCAGGTTTGCAGAATGCAAATGACAAAACATGAGGAGCTTCTTAAAAATAATTTGTTAAAACAATTGGTAGTAATAGTGAACACACACAAAATTCCCTGAGTGAAAACCCAAGGAGAACTGAGAAACTGAAACATGTGTACCTCATAAAAAGTACCATAAAGCTGTTACAAATTTCTAGTGAGCCACAGAAACAGCTTTTTGACCTCATCTAGAAATGATAACGGATTTTATGTTACACCTGAATTTGTGAAACTTGCTCACGTGTCCATGAAATGAAGCAGGGCAGAACTTAAGTTACAGAACAGAGTCCAATTTATTACAGCTGTGTAACCTGTCTAAAGAAAGTTGGTCTGTTTTTTGGCAAAACTTGCATGCTTTTGTGGCAATAAAAGGCACCTGACTGCACTTTTCTCATGTGCAGGCGGGAGAGTAGTTTTGACAGGAATCTGAAGGTCAGAGGATGCTCAGAGGGTCACGTCTAATTCTTGCTGTTGAAAATGAGAAAACAAGTGCAACTACCCCTGTTCTGCTGGATAAGGAAAGCAGAGTTAGATTTGCTTTGATATTAAGTATAATGTAATGATTAAAACTGGGATGTGACACATTCAAAGTGTCTTAACTGGTAAGGTTTCCCTTGTAAAGTAGCTTGCTTTATATCTAATCAGACTGTAAAAGGTCAGTAGCAGAATTAAGCACTTGGTACTTTCATTATTTTCCTCTATTTCTCACCTATGGACCATGAAGCAGTTTTAAAATCATTAACTATTTTGATTTATATGCATGGTAATTATAGGAAACCCTTACTAAAATCTGAATGAGACCATCTAACAGGCAATCAGGCTGTAGGGCAGCTGGTACTGAGTCAGAAATGCTACTGCTGCATGACACAAAGTTCTGATCCAACCTAATTGTGTTTTCCTGGTTCAGATTTATTTTTGACAGGTTAATTTTGTATCGGGTTACATGCCATCAAGTTACAGAACAGTTATCATTTGCCCAAACCGTACAAAGTCAGCATGAAAAGGTAAAGCCAGTAATGAAGAAAAACAGTGTATTTGCCTATTCCTGATGAAACCTCTACAGCTGGATGGCTCTGTCCTTCAGAGATGAACAATATTTATGGAAGCAGAGCCAAGGTCTCAGCCTCTTGTTACAAGATGCCTTGATCTAATCAGCTGCAGGCGATACAACCCCATTTTTTTCAAACTGTTCTGTGTGACAGATGCCTGCACCCACACATTGATGTCACTGCAGTTCTGCAAAAGCACAGAATCTGTCCGTACAAAATAATGCCTCCTCCTATGTTTTTGTTTTCAGTGGCGCCTACGGCTTGGGCAGCGTTTGAAGTGCTGTGTAAGAAGTGTGGGGAAGGAAAAGAGTAATGTTAAAGTATTGTTAGGAGCAAAATGCTGATGCTAGTGGGCAATGTGCATTGTCTGTATTCTTTCTTTGCAATGGGTAGAAAGGAGCTTTGTAATGGTTAGGCAGAAAACTTTCAGCAGCAGAATAAGGCCACAATTCTGCAAGTATTTGGTGTTGATTTAAATGCCACTGTTCAAGTGTTTACATTTTATCTATGTGCATAAACTTTCCTAGGACTCAGCACCGCAGTTACAATGCAGTTCTGACTGCGAAGCTGTGAACGTTATTTCGGTGTACTGTTTTTGCTCTGAAACTTCCTAACTGTCTTAGAATACAACTGTCTTTGAAACTCACTTTAGAAAAACACTTCTATATTTTACTCTGGTTTTTAAAAGATTTATTTGCATGTGAACATACTTGCAGTACATTTGGTTTCATTTTGGCTTTCCCAGTCGCAGGTCTCCCAATTTCAGAACACATATACTGCTGCTGTCTGCTTTCTCATAGGTATACAAAAGAAAAATGTGGGGTTTTTTCCCCAAAAGGTACTTTGTCCCCACGATCCCCTTAACTTGGGCATCCACTATAAACGTACATGTTTTCAATACCTCACAACAAAGGGTTTGCTTCTTCTTTTCTGCGTAGCCTTTTTTTTTTATTTCTCCCTCCCTCTTTTGGGGGGTTGTTGGTTGCAGATCAGTTTTTTCTGTCTACTTCCATGACAGTTCTGATGCTGTAAGAGCGTTCTCTGCTGCAGCTTTTGCTATTTGCAACATGCATTTGCCCTGTGTTGGATTTTTGTGGACCAGCACCAGATCATTTCCCCTTTTCATGACTTATTGGTTCTTATTGTATTATTTATCTAAAGGAGTTTTGGTGACATAAAGTGTATGAAGAAACTTTACGACCATAGCAATTCTTTGTAAAAAAATAAAAATAGGTTGGTGGTAGAGTTTTATGACTCTGGAAATCACAAATTTCTTTTTCCACAGCGGGGAAATATGCTAACCTACAGACTATAACTAACAGAAGAAAGAGAACTCTAACTACTCACAAATGCTTCTCAGAATGAAATTCCTACAGCTACTGCCCAGGAAACCAGACAAACTGGAAATACTTTTTCCAATACCTTTTTGCCAAAAGCAATTCCCATATGTGTGTCTGGCTACCTCCACAAGTCTTTATAGTAAAAAGAAAAAAGTGAACAGTTATGAACACGTTGACCAAGAAAAATACAAGAACTTGGTCTACTCTGTTACATCTTACAAAACCAGCACCCAAACACCAGAGACAATATTTGAAGAAGACAATTTGTTCTATGGGCCACCAGATAAACACAGACCTCGAGTTAAAGCTGAAACAAAAACTCCCAAGAACTGGGTTCCTTTAATAAACCCCAGCAAGAGAACTCCCCTTCTCAACAATGATTCAAACCTCCCCATGAAAATTGCTTTACAGAAAACAAAAATGCCCAGTGTTACCCGCGTTCTTCAACAGACTCTTTCTCCACAGCAAGCCTTTTATCTAGAAAGATGGAAGCAGAAAATGGTACTGGAACTTGGAAAAGATGGTTTTGCAGAATATACTAAAAGTAAGTTAACCACAGTGTGATTGCAATAGTCTGGGTAGCTGGCTGGGACGTGCTATAGCTGAGCTGTGATATCTGACCCTACAGGTCAAGTGTTTTGGAAATCCAGTAAGTTGTTTCCATTTCAAGGGGTAAGAACATATTATGAGAGCACCTGTTGTCAATGAATCTAAGCTCTAGTCTTTGTTCTAGGACCACTAAAATGGGTTCAGAAATGTGTGGAAAACAAGAATTAGACTGTAGACATTCTTTGCTTTGTCTTATCTGCCTCTCCTTTATTTCTCTATTTGCTAGCATCTATTTACAAATAGATATTTTCCAGCTGATGTTATTGAGCCTGTTTGCAGATACAAAGCTACTTTGTAAGGAGATGGAAATAAGTGTTGTGTCATCTTCAGTATTTAAAAACCTGTGTGTCTTGCTGTTTATGTTGTACTTATTCAGTAACTATTTAGTCCAGTATTTACAGCCTCTTCTGTGAAATTGCCATGCATTTGGGGGTTTTCTTTTTGTAATACTTGACAATGGTGACCTTCTCCAAGCTGTAGGACTGAAGGGGATCTGGGAGGACCTAGGGGATAGTAGGTAGCCTCTTGTAGCAAGGTTGATAAATAGACAAGCACTCCTTATATGAATGATTATGCTTTTTAAAACTTAATATCCTGTGTTTTAAGGTTTTTGAGTTACTCAGGACTTCACTGAATAAGGTGGCATAACAAACTTTACATAACTATTTATAATTTGTCTTTTTTGGAATTATTTCTGAGATAAGTCCTTACTTCTAGAACTATGCCCACCCATTTCAGGAGGAGATTAGTTCCATTCAAATGAACCAATCAAAAGAAACAAAAGCAGCAAAAGCAGTTTAGAGTAATAACTTTAATGCCTAGAAATTCACAAATGCCTGAATAAACAATAAAATTTAAATATATAATCAATAAATTAAAAATCATGTTTTGTTTCTGAGTAGTGAGACCAAAAAGGTAAAGCAAGCATCAATATAAGATATGCTAATTTCATTGTTGAGAATTTATTTTTCTCTCTCATTCCCTTCTCCCCTCATCCTCAAGCTTTCAGTACAAAAAAACCAGGACTAGTTGAAGAGCTGTGTTGTGTAGTATCTAGAATACAAGTCCATCGGCTATTATAAATAGTGTCTAAAATGTGGGGGGGGGTTTCCACCTTTTTTCTTAGATCTTTTTCTCCAAGGGGAGCTCTTTCATGAAGCTTTGGAATCTATATTCCTGTCTGAAGAGATGGCAACGAAGGAGCAGAGAGAAGATGTTCCTATTTCCGGCTACTTATCAAGTGTGCAACATGTCTTAAAAGATATCAGCGAAGTGAAAGCTCTGGAAAGTGCAGTTCAGCATGAGACTCTTCAGTATCTGGGCCTGGTAGACTGCGTGGCTAAGTATCGGTGAGGTACTGGTTCTCTGAGAAACCTGATAATGCCAGAGTTGTGTGGTGCTCCGTGGCACATGGGAGGCTAGGTCCCAGGCTGCAGCACGCGTGTGGGTGAGCTGTTGGGGGTGAAGCTGGACAGAGCTCTTAAGAGCAGCAGAGTGGATGAACTCCCCTGGATGAACCTGCTGACAGAAGTGCAGTTGTTTCTTGTGGAGAATTCCTTACTGGAGCAGGATATGAGCAGGGCAGGGTTATGTGATCCTCAGCAGTAGCCAGGAACTGCAGCAGGTATCAGTATGTCTTTTGAGATCTAAACTACTATTGTGGAAGACCAGTGCTAAGATGAAATAATGAGCAATATGACACAAGGTTGAAGCTGGCTGGGAGCGATACAACTTTCTTTGCAGTCTCATTCCTTATTTCTTACTTCTGACTAAACTTAAAACATTTTCCTATCTTGTTCTCTTATGCAGAGGTCAGTTGTGTGTGATTGACTGGAAAACTTCAGAGAAACTAAAACCATCTCTGAAGAGTACTTTTGACAACCCATTACAGGTTGCAGCATATATTGGAGCCATAAATCATGATGCCAATTATGACTTTCAGGTCAGTAGGCCTGCTGCCTGCCAAGGCAAGCAGCAGCGCCCATGTTATTTTCATTTCTCCCCACCTACTGCCTTTAGCACCTGCTGTCCATCATGTAACTGTCGGTAGGTTTTGTAACAAAGCAGCCCGGTCTTTGATTAGTTTAAGCTGACATACTGTAAAATAACTCCACTACTCTTGCTAATCCTGCTGCCTTTGCCTGATAGCAGTATATTTTCAGTGGTATTTAGGAGCTGTTCCGTGGGACCAAGGGATGCTCGGTGTCTTAGGAGGTCAGATGAACTCACAATGACTTGACATCTGGGCAACGCACAGTACTTTGTTCTGTGTGGTTTTTGCTTGTGTCAAGAGTAGAAAGTGGAAAAAGTAAAGCGAAAGAGCCTGCAAACAGGGAAGTGGGGTGGGAGGGCATTGCTCATGTCTTGTGTTGCTGTATCCCACTAGCAAATGATTACTTGGAATGTTTGGAAGCTATACAGTGTTTCCTCAGAGGGAAGCATTGTGTTGTCAATCACTTAATCAGAAGACAGTTTGGACAGACTCCAATGCTTGGCCTGAAGGATTGTTATTTCAATACAAAGGATTGAGGGAGGAAACAAAAAGCAGGATAGAGTAGGGTAATTCATAGGTTGTGCAGAGGACCTTCTAGAATACCGTAGAGGTGAGTAAACACAAGCACTTAACAGACATGGTCCTTACAGAGTGAAATACAGCCGGTAATTCTAGAATTCTGCTACTAGCCTCCTGTCCCCCACTGCTTTCTCTTCATACCAGTGGCTGTTTGGGATTTGGATTAGATGTTTGTCAAGTATGAAAGATGTCAGAACATACCTAAGTAACCATTTCCATTCAGGCTGATGCTGGAGAACAGCATCAGTCTGGTTACATGACCCCAAGCAAAACCCCGTCAGTCACTGGGAATTTTACCGCACCTGCAAGGTTCAAATAGACCCTGTCACTCTGATTTTGTTCCCCATTTTTTATTTTAGATATGTATATGTTATGATGACATTTTGCCGTGAGGTTTGGTTTTTGGAGTTGCTGACTGAAGTTGCATATTAATGTTGAATTACTGACAGCCTTCTGTTTTTAACCATAGGTTAGCTGTGGACTCATTGTGGTTGCCTATAAGAACGGCTGTCCTGCGCATCCGCATTTCATGGATCCTGATCTGTGCTCGCAGTACTGGAATAAGTGGCTTTTGCGCCTTGAAGAGTACACAGACAGAAACTGACCCAAACTAAGCTATGCAAAGGCAAGTCGTCTGAAGCACAGAGCCAAAGAAAGAATCCTTTCTTTAAATCAGACATTTTAATACATATTGGGTTTTTGAGAACCTTTGGATCGTTTCTTAATACCAGCTTTTCTTCCCTCTTTGGAAAAAAAAAAGCAAGAAAATATGGAAGGGGGACTGTGTATTTGAATACATTGTAGGTGACTTAAGTGTAGACCAGGCAGGACAAAGCACAGTTTATACAATCTTGATTAAAAAGTTTCTGTTATTAAGTAAAATTATTTGATCAAATCATCTTTATTTTGTCATTTTTAAGAAGGAAAAAAAACTGTTGCAGGGCTGAGGCTTTGAAAATGAAGTATAACTAAAGCAAAACAACATCTGCATTGTCTGGGCTGAGAGAAATGCAAATGATACACAAATGAATATAGTAGTCTGGGTTTCAGTCACCTTAGTTCTTGCTCATCTCAAAAGTATCTTTTTTTAGCAGGCTTGTTCATGTTTGTATTTTTTTTTCTTACAGCAACAACTGGAAAAAAGTATAATAACCAAAGTTCTCATAAGCACTTACTTAAAATTCTAAGGCAAAGTGGTCAGTTAGCAGAAGTGGTTATCAAAAGAGGAGCAGAGTTGTAACTGATAACACTTAGAAATTTCCAGCAAGGGTTCTGGAAGGTACAAAGTTCGACTACTTCTAGTGGCTCCTCCTGCAGGTTTCTTAACAGGCTGTGCACCCACATGGAAGAGCTGTGGGAGTGGGGATGGGCTTTGTGCTTTAGGTTGTGAGGCTCTGTGCAGGCCACGTCTGCCACTGTTTTGAACTCTCCTGGCTTTGCTGTTGGTCTGAATCAACAAGGCGGCTACCCATGTCAGAGCCATCTCCAGTGTCAAGTTACAGCATTTGCCAGTGTAAGATGCTTTATAGAAACAGGCTTGTGACTTTGAAGCTGGGCATTCTGAGGATCGGTTTTTGGGGGGTTGTTTTGGGGTTGTTGTGTTTCTTTTCAAAGAAGTTTGTGAATAAACATTCTAAAACTGAAGTTACTTTTTAAGTTTGTTTCATAAAACAGAGTCTAGAATACAGAGAATAAGCCTTGATGATGTCAGGCAGTATTGCTTTGTGTGTGGCACACCTGGAAATCTTTTTCCTCATTCTCTTTGTTTTCTCTGAATCACATGTATGGGTTTTCATCACACTACTGCAGGTTACAAATAAAAATATAACCAACCTATAGGCTTCAAGAAATCAGCTAGAACTGTAGCTGTACAAAGCAATGGGCAGGCTTGCTGCTGAAGAAACTTAAATCTCTGCAGTGCTTAATCTTCTGCTCCTCCAGAGTACGGAACTGTGGAAACTTGTGCAATGAACCTGGTTCCAGTGGTACTTGCTATTCAAACCTGGTCTGGTGGCGTTATCATTACTTTGTGCTTAATTAGATTTCTATCTAAAAAGACAAACCATGGAGACTGAGAAACTGGGTTCAGAGGTGACTGTGACAACGCTGCATGAGCACTCAGAGGTTCCACCTCTTATACAAGTATCTTCCCATATCACAGAATTTTAGCAAGTGGGTAGTTCAGCATCACTGAACATGGTCAATATTCTGTGAAAGATAGTTCCTTGGATACTCAGAGGTGGGCATAAGCAAGAGGTAAGATGCCCTGGGCTGAAGCAGGAGATGGTGAAATGTGCTGAATTCCCTGTGGTGATTAGGATTGGTTAAACTGGGAGAGTGTGGAATAGTCAGGCGATGTTTGGGTGGAATTGCCACCTTCATCAGTGCATCATACAGCCATCGGATATCTCTGAACCATGTAAGATTTCAGCTTCAGCCTGCCTGTTTCCTGGGCCATACAGGCACTTGCTGGCTTCACTTGTGTTCATTTGTTTAACAAGAGCTTTGTGTCTGAGAAAGGCTGCCAGCTTCACTGGCAATGTCAGTTTGTAAACCTATCTTTAAGTCTCGGATGAGTCTGTACCATCAAACAGACAGACATCCTTCAAAGACTACAGCGGTGGCAGTTACCAAAGTCTGGTTGCCTCAGGCATCCCTGAGCAAGCTCTGGAACATTTTCGTAGAGGCACAAGCTAGTGCTAGTTTTGTTCAGTAATGGAACTGGCAGGTGGCCATTGACAGTGTCATGCACGCTTAAACCCACTTTGTGACCAGTTTAAACTTGCCAGACTGATGAATTGAGGTGCCCAAGGCATCTGCTACAGGCAGTGTGTCCTCTGCAAAAAAACCAGCCAGGCTATTGTGGCAGTTACTCCAGCTACAACAGCTTGTCTGTCTTTGGCGTCTGTCCAAGTGGTCATTCTTCTGCTAATATCACCTGCTGCTTTTCTCTGTTGCTCTGAGTGCCTTCTTTGTGATCACATAGATGGACCACCTCAATGTGTCTGTCGTTCTTTCAGCAGGGTTGTGCTTTGGCAGTGACAGTGGAGAGAAATCAAAAGCCGTGCATCCTATGGGAGAGGGGAAAAAACCAAATGCACACACACAAAATATGTCTCTAGCTAGGTGGGGACGGTTTCAGCCACACCTCCACTGCCCCAGTGTAAGGGCTGAGGTTTCAGCAGAGCTAAGCACACAAATCCTTTGTAGTCAGATGAACACTAGTCACTTTGCTCAGGTGGGCTGAACAGTCCACCTAGGAGCTGAACTCAGCAGTTGAAGTTTCATAACTGAGACCTTACTGAGCAGGTTAACAAGAGAGTGTTGCTGAACCAGCTGTTAATGCTTAGCCAAGCAATTTTGTCAATGTATTTGCAAGCACACGAGCTCCACTCAGAGTAAGCAACCTGCACTTTATACTACTAGTTATAAAGGCATGATCCTAGAAGAACTGAGGATCTGCATAAACGTTCGCTCTTTTTGCAAAGTAAGGATCTCCTAATTTACCTCAGATACTTTTTCTTCCCACAAACTTCCCATTTTTTAAAGTATTCTGCAACCTTTTTTGTTACATAGGATGACAAGTTTGTTCTGTACATGATAGCATCACTTTATTATCCTCGTTTTCAAGGTCCCCAGCACCAAGAGTTGTGCAGAATGAAGTATTAATATCATTAGAAATGCTTTAAAACCCCTAGAAGCTTTTCCCCACAAAACCCCAAGCAGATGCCTGTACAACACTGAGGCAAACTACGGTTCTTGCAGAGACGCTCGGAGTCCTACATTTTAGTGGTAATGACTGTGGAGGTCCTGGCTAGGACTCTCTATTTTAGGTGGGTTATTTTTCAGCTGTTGTTTCAATGTATGTAAAATACATTGTGTACCTGCCCAAATGTACGGCTTTTCAGCATGAAATGGATTTTTGAAATTCACAGATGAAATCCATTATTTGTTCTGCACTTAGATTGATGTAAAACCTGTTTAGTGGCTGTGTGCCCATTAAGTTAAGAGACAAGTGAATAACATGTGCTTGGACCAGCGTATTCTGTGGTTGATGAGGAAGTTACTACCCTGCCCTATTGCTCCTAATAGAGACACCCAAGTGTAAAGGCGGCAGCAGCTTCCAAAGTGTCAGATGGTTTCAGCAACGTGAGTTACATAGATAACCCCTTGCCCTTTTATTTAAATCCCTAAATTCACACTCGATTGTCCCTTTAGGCTACCATGCTGGTTGTCCTTGGTCTACAGGAGATGCAGCAGGGCTATAGGGGAAGTCCAAAAGCACAGAGCTATAGTACCAGTCTCTCATCATCATCGCTACCTCCTTCCCTTGTTACGTCGGTCTCACTAGGAGCCTGCTAATCTGACAGCGGTTACAGAGGAGAGGCCAGATTTGTGCCTAGTTTTGCACTGACCTCAAGAGGCAGAGACACACAAAGTCTCCCTTTTCACTGCATCGCACTGGTGAATTAGTGAATTAGGTTGCCTCACTGTCAGACAGTAAATGAATTAGTTCACTGCTGTCTTAGTGAACAGTCACTTGATATTAGAAAGAAAAAAAGATCCCCACACACACACACCGTAAAATACACAAAAAAATTGCATTTCCTTATGGCAGAAAATACATATCTTCAAGTCATTAAAGTGTTTTCCTTGGGTTTCTGGGTTGATATTGATATATGTTAAAGGGATGTGGTAATAATCCCTAAAGTGAGCGTGACAAGTCCAAGAACATCAGAGTTAAGGTTACACTTAAATCTAAACATGATAAAAGTAAGTTCACAGCTTTAAGTACCTAAAACATGACCGTAATCCTGCCCTAGAATAGTCATTTGCTCATAGATCGAGTTTGGGAGGAAGAAGTTCTGCATCCTTCAAAATAGTTTCAGCTCACCTTGGATCAGGCTTCCATAAATTGTTTGTGGACTGCACAGGGGGCAGCCTTAAGGTTATTTGGACATTTTAACTTATTGACCAATACAGCCTACTCCTCAAGAACATTTTAATTCATTTTGTATAGAAACAATGTAATAGTAACTGTTCTTACATGGCATTTTGCACCCAAACCTCTCAAAAATTAATTTGTACTGGAGGTGATGGTTATTATCACTACGGAATACACTGGGGAAAGGTGAACGTATTTGTCAGTGGCCACTCGGACGTGTGGGAGAGCTGAAACAGAGAACAGGTTGCCTCTGTGTCAGGCAGTAAGTACTCCATCAGAGAGGTGACAGACTCTTCCAAGCTTTCCTTTTTTTGGTGGGGTGTTTTTTTTTTTTTTTGGCCAGATAAAAAAGTCTGATGTTTGCATCAGATATGGAAATACGTCTTTCAGGTTGAGGTTCTACAAACATCAAGAGAGTCCTGTTTACAAAAGCGTTGCTTTCATTTCAGGGATTTCTTTCAAAAGTTTTTAAAAAAATAATATATATATATATAGTCCTACATGTAAACTTCATTGCTTTAGACCACTGTAATCCACTGTGTTACTCATCTTTGTCGTCGTCTTTGGAGTTCCTCTGCAGCACAGGGCTCAGTTTGTTTTGCAAAACCGCTGCAAGTTTTTTTGAGGTTTTTTTCAGGAAAGCACTTCCGGGGTGAACGTTACTAACATGCAGGTACAGATCTTCCTGCGTGGGGCCTGTGTAGCCGCAGTCTTCGCACACGTAAAGTTTATCTCGCCTCTGTTTGTAGGCGTATTGCTGCTGCACACCGTGAATCTTCTTAAGGTGGGACTCCAGGGAACAGCGCTGCGTGAAGGCTTTGTTGCAAACCTCACATTTGTAAGGACGAATTCCTGCAACGTGAAAAGACAGCAATGACCGTTCTGGTTTACGATTACTGCTCCGTTATATGTTTCTTACAGCTGACTAAGGAACCGGCTACTAAGCAAATACCTATCACCAGAGTGATCCTAGCACAAGGAACTCTGTCTGAATATTACCTTCAGGCTAAAATCTTCAGGAATGGGTTGATATATTTAGGCATAGAAAACCTAGAAACATTTTGAGAAGGTGCTGAGGATAAGAGGTGCCCATTGGCGCTTTGGTCCTAAAGAAGAAGCTGTTATGAACTCTTGCAAATCTTACTCCTTTAGACCCCCAACTTTTAAAGTCCTGTGGTGAGGTAAAACTATCAGTTTATTTAGGCTTTTATGATGAAAGAAATCTGGTGTCTTGGTAAGGTGTTTGTTTTTCTCTTTTAGTGAGCAAAGCTTAATAAGGCTTCAATGAACAGCAGCCCAGCGTGAACACACAGCAGTCACGGTACTTCCAAGGAGCGAGAGCATTTTCATAGAATACAAATTTGATGGCGGAGATTACAAGCTCAAGTTCTACAAGAGAACTTCATTAAGATGAAAGAAATACCTATGTGTGTCTCCGGATGAGGGATAAGGGGCTGGCTTGTGATTTGAATGCCCAAGCAGTTTTGTTCAGTACAGGCAACCCACGTTACAAAAATACTGAGCAGTAAAGAATATCCCTTTTACCACCAATCAACACTGATTTAACAACAGCCCCTCAGTACTTGGATGACAAACAGCTGAGGGGTTAGCAACGATTGAAAAAACCTAAACCAGTTGTGATTTTACTTACTAGCCTAGCTCAGTAAGTTTTCAGGCAAAGGCCATCCTTAAAACCGGTGTCAGGAGTTACCTAAGCTGCTTTCTTTTCCCAGTGAAAGGCAAACCCCGAGCGTGTGGAAGATCGAACCTATGGTGAGCCAGACAAAAAAAAAGGCAAAGAACACAAGTCCTCACAGACAGGTATAACTTTGTGCTCGCTTTGTGTGAAGTTTGTTACTCAGGTGCTGATCTTTCTGCCAGAAATCCAAACTAATTAGAAGTTCTGTTAAGCACCATCTTAGTTGTATTTTTGCAAGTCTTGTAAAAGGAGGTTATCCCACTGCACCAGCTTAAACTATCAAGACTAAAGTTTCCTAACGCCTACTGCTGTGAGACTGCCTCGGTTACACTAAACTGCGATTGGATTTGGAGAAACTCCAAATCTTCATTAGAATTCACACACACAAAATCTATCTTTTACAGACAGTACTCCGGGTGCGGTTTCATGCTCATCTGAAAGCCATTTAAACCTTCACTATCCTTGGTTCCTGCTGCCAGCAGTGCTCCACAGGCACAAGAGGGGTAGTCCGGGATGGTACAGCCCATCAGGACTCTAGGAATCTCTTAATTCCTTACAAATAATTTTAAAATTCTATTTTACTGCATATATTAGTGACTTTTTAATGTTTAGGTCTGCTTATAGCATGAATCTAGATTGCAACGTTTGGCTGTCACTGTTGTGTGGTCTGGTTACAAACAGTGCACGACAATTTCCACTGGAATCTGGACATTCAGTAAAGCACATGTAGATGAACACCCGTAGTTACAAAATAAAGACCACGGAACCACTTCCAGTCCATCTGTCTTCTTTTTAACGTTCAGATATAGTCCAGCTTTCCTCAACGGCAATCAGCTCTGACAAAGAGGCCATCACTGTCAGAGATGCCGTATTTCAGCTTGGAAAAGATACGTGCTAATACTTCACTGGTGCCACTTGCAGCAGCCAACCTTCATCCCCGCCGTGACCTGCGGCACCAGGCAAATATCACGTATGTGAGTGTTCATCCTGGCTTTACACCGGAGAGGCGAAAGAGTGATGCCAGATTTCTTGTAGTAAATTTGGGGACAATTCATATTTCCAGGACAGTGGGTTTTCACTCCTGTCCAGTACAAAGATCCTGCTTCCGTTCCATAGCTTCACAAAATTGGCTCCACTCCTGCATAGTGAGTTCAACCTTACCTGCCACAGCACATACGTTTTTCTAGCTTCTGAACAGAGACCCTCTTGGATTTAGTTTCTGAGTCTCAAAGGCACAGACTCCACACTTCAGCCATACCCCAGCACCTCCCTGCTCACAGCCAGCAGCTTTTCTTTACACATGAAAGCTTTGCAAACAAACCAAAGCCACCCAAAATGCTGGCTCCAGCCAATGCTTTCCCACTGCAACGGGCGGCATTGTTTTCGTGAGCTGTACTGCTAAGAAACACCTCCTGCCTACCAACACGCTTGCGTCACCTCTAGCAGTTCACCTGGTTAATGCTGCCCAAGCCAAAAACCACATTGCAGAGCAACCCCAAATACTCAGTGGATCCCACAGGCAACCGCAAATCTGGAAAGTTGGGATGTGCCTGGGAGATGCGGTGGATGCATCTGTGGGGTGCCCTAAGGTGCCAAGTCAAAGCCTCCTGAGCAAAGGCAGCTTGGCCTGCCAGAAAGCACCTGGCTTGGCGATGAGGGGGTTGATACGTGTTTTAAGCCATCGCTTCCACTAAGAAAAACAAAACCAAAAAGGTTAGGATAAGCACTTTTGAGACCAGTGAGCTGGAGCTGAGGCAACCAACCCAGTTCAAAGAAACACAAACTATTTGGGATGGGCTCAGGAACTGAGTCCGCTGAAGAGCGGCTGTGGAAAGTGCATCCCTCCAGCCTGGAGCTGCGATACAAAGCAAGAGAGGGCACAGCAGGGAAAGGGACGTTTTTTTCTTCCAGTGCCATCGTGGACTTAAATCACAGCAGCCTCGGCTGTGCCTGCACATCTGATGTAGATGCAAGCAGGGAGGAGGGAACTAGCCCAGATTAAAGGCAGCTTTTTTAACTCTCCTCAATCCAGAGCAAGAACAGCTGTCAGGAGATTTTCAACCCACTGCTCCTGATTTTCAACCCATGCTGTGACTCGCACGAGTAGAGACAGTTCAGGCAGGTGACCAAACTAATCTGGATGACTGGATGAGCAGGGAGAAACAGCTCCAAATGCAGGTTGGAAGAACTGGTGGCCTGACACAGGGAGGGATGCAGCATGCAGGGTTAGCAGAAGTCACGTGTTGCTTAGTTTCCCTGAAGAAGCTGAAGACACAGCATGAACCATGCTCTGGTTTCTCCAGAACGGTGACAAAATCAAGCCATAACTCATCTCACGGGAGGAGCAGTGGGGAAGGTTCCAGTGGGGAAGGTTCGCAGTAGCAAAAACCCAAGAAACTGCTGCTCGTTGCCTCTAGAGGGCAAAGCACTTTCATCCACCGCCTGCCTCGCTCGCTGGTACCTGCTGCCCGCGTGGGGAGTTCTCCCAGGTGGGTTATCCCGGTCTCATCCAGGCATGGCAGCACGCGGCTGTGTCTACACCGGACCTGCTTCGTACACCGTTTCACGGATTTCATCAGTTCCCAGATTTCCTTAGTCCAAGGACTTTTATCTGCCCACGCTCATGTCTTTCCCTTTCCTCCACTGCATCCCCACTGTTTCTTGCACATGTTGTTCACCTGGGTTTGTGTTATTGTCTGGCTGGGTTACTCTCACCCTCTCCTCGTCCTCGTCCTATCACCCTTTCTTCACCTCCCACCACCCAGAACCACCTGCAAGCCCCTGGGGAACTCGTTCTCACCAGTATGGGTCCGGACATGTCTTTTCAGATCAAAGGTGTCGTTGAAGCCTTTTCCGCAGAAGGTGCACAAGTGTCTCTTCACCTGGCTGTGACACTTGATGTGACGGTTGAGCATCCGCTGCAAACGAAAGCCTTTGCCACACAGCTCACAGCTATGCACTGTAGCATCATTACAGGTGCCAGTGGTGAACTAAGGAATGGAAGGGGACTGGGTGAGTAGGCATCAAGAGGACAAAAAGACCAACGGTAAACAAACAAAATAAGGAGGGATGGGTGAGAGCATTCAGGAGATTCTTGCTGGGTAAAAGCCTCATGCTGCCCTTGCAATGAAGTGGGTGACTGAACATACATGGTTTGGGACTGATGCAACGGTGGCCATCTTGGCTTCGGGGAGTAAAACAAAGCTTGTGTCATGGACACCTTCCAAAGACAGAGACCCTCATCCAGCTACATCCGTAAGCATTTGGGCTTAGGCTATGAGCGCCCCTCTGCGAGGCCACAGGTGTGTTTGCTCCTGCACTCAGCTAATATCTTGGATGGAGGTGGGAAGCCCTCCCTGGCAGGAGAACGCCGTACCCTTGTGGTGCCTTTGCTAATCTCACTTACAGCTGCTATGGATGCCTTGAAAACCAGCCCATGGTGAAAAAAATGTAGGTTTGGCGAGCATGTTATGCTGACTCAGCAGAAACTCAAACAATGGTGCTAATCTCCTCCCCTTGGACTCCCCGGCTCCTTAATTAACGGCAGTGTCATCAGGGGTTAATCTCATTCCCGCTCCTAACACCAAAAATATTGCGCCAACACCATGACCTAACTTGACTTGGAGGGAAGGGTGAATGTCTGGAAGATGCAAATACTTCACTATTAGTTTAATGATTCGTGGGGAAGTGGACGTGCCTGCCACTAGCCACTTGGGATGGACAAAAGGCAGTGGAGCAGGCAGCACCATGCGCACACATCCGTCAGCTCTCGTGGTGCTTTTGGGGAGTTTCTGTGGCACGCTGAGAAAATACAGCTCTGCTGAAATGAGTTTTCACTGTGACAGTTGCTAACAGCCCAGGCTAAATTACAGAAAGTAGATTAAAGTCAAACAACAGTGGGGCGAGCTCTTCACAAAGAGAAATACGTCTGGGTTTCTTTTTCCTGAAGAGCCAGTTATCTTTCCCAACCCTCCTCCTTCAGTTATGCTACTTGAAACTGTAAAGGAAGATTTTTTAAAAGGCAGCTGTGAAACCACGAGGTGAGAAACTAGAGGGGGAGCCGGCTGGGAAGTATCTGTTGGGCAACAAGTAGGACTCCACTTCATGTGGCTGCATATAACCAGGGTGAAAACCTAGTGTTAATCATGACTTTAATAACAGGGTGACCGAATGGCTGTCATCCCAGCAGGGGCAGT
>NW_010427562.1:0-373 GCF_000710305.1 Buceros rhinoceros silvestris | reverse complement strand
CTTCCTAGCATTGGGGTGGCCTGGCTCCACCTCTGCTGAGGGGAACCCTGGACGTTCAGAGGGACGTGGTTTTCCCACCCCATCTGCATCACCGCCGTGCTTTGGGAGCTCGGTCTTGGGTTGTCAGGTATCACAAGGAGTCCACGAGCAATTTGCCTTCTCAGCCTTGAGAGGGAAATGACTGCTGTGTTCAGCTGGCTCTGCCCGGGGGACACCCAGACAGCAAGAGCTCCTGCCCATGCAGCAGAGAGTTAACGGACAGATAATTGCTTCACTTCACCCAAGCCTGCGGCTCCACCTCAAGGTGGCAATGGCCTCTCACAGCTTCGGAGAAGGACCTTTTCCTAGCTGCTAGCTTGACAAATCAAGGGGG
>NW_010427561.1:9599-16131 GCF_000710305.1 Buceros rhinoceros silvestris | reverse complement strand
TTTGCCTCTACTCCTCTAAAGAAAGACAAGTCTCTCTTCCTTAAAGAAATTATTACAAATTAAATAGGGAAAGCTGTCAAGCCTTTCTCTGGGGAATCACCACGCTCAGGTGCCCATCTGAAGTGCCTCTACACTAATGTGTGTAGAGTGGGAAACAAACAGCAGGAGTCAGAAGTGTGTGTGAGGTTCCAGGGCTGTGACCTGGATCACAGAGATACAGTAGGACAAGTCACATGTCTGGAGTGCTGCTGTGGATGGTTACAGGAAGCAGCAGAAGGTGTGGAGGTGCATAGAGTGCATCCTATCCTCCGGACAGTTCAAGAGCCAGTCAAGAGCAGGTGGTCCTTGTTGTGAAGAAGATAAGGTAATCGTCAAATGACTGGAAGAAGCTTCACATTCACAGGCCTTGGTTTACGTGCAGACCTTTAACCACCCAGATATTTCCTGGAAAGACAACACAGCAAAGTGCGTTGAAAATAACTTCCTGGCACAGGTGATCAAGGGGCCAACAATCAAAAGCAGATCTCATACTCTAGGGAAAACCACCTGTGGATGTGAATGCTGGGAGCAACCTTGGCAGTAGTGACCATGAGATTGTAGAGCTCAGGATCCTAAGAGGAAGGGGCAGGCAAAAACAGTATGATCACATCCTGGATTTCAGGAATGTAGACTTCAACTTCTTCAGACACCTGCCTGGAAGAATCCCATGGGACAGACTCCAGAGAGAAGAGACCAGGAAAGCTGGTTGATACTTCCTTCAAGTTCCAAAAAACAAACAAAGGTCCATCTCAGCAAGCAGGAAATCAAGCTGAGTAGACAGGAGGCCTGCACGATGGAGGAAAAAGCTCCTGACTGAACTCAGATATAAAAAGGAAGTGTACATGAAGTGTAAGGAGAACAGAAGAACAAAGATACTGTTCAGTCATGTAGGAATGGGGTTAGCAAAGTCCACCTGCAATTGAATCTGGGAAGGGATGACAAAGGCAATAGGAAAGGATGTTACAACCAGGAAGGATAAACAGGAAGTATACAGGGTTAGGGCCAGGATTAGGGTTAGGGTGAGGGTGAGGGTCAGGGTCAGGGTCAGGGTCAGGGTCAGGGTCAGGGTCAGGGTCAGGGTCAGGGTCAGGGTTAGGGTCAGGGTTAGGGTTCCTATATAAACAGGAAGGAAGTCTAGGAAAATCATAAGTCCATTGCTAAGTGGGCCTTGGTACAAAGGACATGGAAAAATCCAAGGTTCTCAATGTCTTCTTTGCCTCGATCTTTACCAGTAAGATTGGTCTTCATGTATCCGTAGGCCCTGATATCAGAGGAAGTGTCTGGAGGAAACAAGATTTACCATCATCGGAAAAGGACCAGGTTAGAGATCTCTTAAATAACCAACATACACAAGTCCATGGGCCTGATTGGATGTGTCCACAAGTGCTGAGAGAGGTGGCTGACATCACTGTGAGGCTACTCGCAATTATGTTTGCAAGGTAATGTCAGCTGGAAGATGTTTCTGAAGGCTGGAAGAAAACAAATGTCACATGTATCTTCAAAAGTGCAAAAAGAAATCTGAGAAAGAACAAATGAGCCTCACATCAGTCTCTACGAAGGCGAAGGAGCAAACCGTTTCCAAATACGTGAATGACAAGAAGGTGATTGAGAGGAGTCAGTATGGATTTTTTCAGGAAGAAATCGTATTTAACCAAATTTACAGACTTCTACAATGAGGTGAAGAGCTCGATGTGTGCAGGTAGAAAGGATGTTACTTATATTCACCCAAACTTTAGGAATTCTTTCGACATTGTATCCTTTAAAGTCTTCATTAATAAGCTGAGAAAGTAAAGGTTAGACAAGTGGGTGGAGAGGTGGATTGACAACCGGCTGAACAACCTGGTCCAGAGAGCAGGTCCAGCAGCAGAAAGTCCAGTTGCAGGCGAGTCATTAGTTGACTAATGAGGTCAGTACACATGTCAATACTCGCTACCCTTGTCATTATTGACTGGATGTTGGGACAACACGCATGATCAGGAAGTTCATATGAGAAAACCAGGGAAGAGTGGTTGATACACCAGAAGGTTGTACTGCCATTTAGAGGCAGCTGGACAGGCTGAAGAATTGGGCAGATGTATCTCGTGTACAAAGGCCACTCTGAAAGCAATGCATCCTGTTTGTTCCGTTATCTCAACCAAAAAGTATATGAAATGATAAAATAAACAGTGAATTTTCACATTTTTAAGAATGCAGGAATACTGTAAAATAGTAGTGAAAATATTCTCAAATCAAAATGCAAACTGATGCAGGAGTAAAACTATGCAGTGATAGGACTATTCTATGATAATTGGCTTATTTAAAATTAATTTATTATTAATTCCAATAAAACTAACTGCAATTCATTTATTTGCTACACTGATCAATGTAACAAATACTTGATTTAGCATGTTAATAAATAGGTAAATCAAAAGTTGCCAAAGCTGGGCAAAGAAAATTGGATGTTAACAGCGCTTCATCTCCTTTGGAATTTTGTAAATACATTAACTTTCGTAGTTGGGGAACATCTTCACCTTCCTGTTCCATAGTGACTTGTCCTTTTTTGTTGGTCTTGTTAGAACATCCAGACATACGAGCACTGGGACTGTAGACCACATCAATGTATCTACATGGATAGAAAAGAAAAAATCTCACAGAATAGGAGTTTCATTGTCCTCCCTGTGGGAATTACAGAAATAAATTTGTTTGAACAATGGATCTGACATAATAAATCAAAATGGCACCAGATCCTCATTTACATAAACTTAACCATTCTTATAAACATCAGAATTTTAGCTTTACCATTAGACTAGATAAATGACCATGATTGTTCATAGCCACCGTATTCTGGAATATCTGGAGATATTTCAAAGACAAGAAAAAATTCACACTACTTTTATGAACAGGATTTTTTATCACTCTGAAAAATATGTCATGTAAAAATAAGTGAGGGAACAGAGATCTTTACTGTCTCAAAGCAAGGAGTTTAAAGCAATGGGTAATAACTGAAAAGAGGTTCCCTAGTCTTACAGAAAAGCATTGTATAAGGTGAACTCTAAAAATAAAAGCGTGGAAAACACTCCAGTGTGAGAATAATTTCAGGGAGCCCAAAAATTACTCAGACAAATCCCCCTATAGAAAAGTCAGATCAGATGTGTAGCACAGTGAAAAGCAGTGAAATTTAAGGTATTTTTTTCAACACTTATTCTAGTTGTGTGTATGCACATGAGCTATTATGGGCTCATTTCTATTTTTACAAAATTTATTTACCATTATTTGTGGTGTTTGACAGGTAGTGGAAAACTTTTTTCCTCTTTCATGTTGGCCACAAAATCTATCACTCGATGCCAACTACATACAATGGTTGGATTATTTTACATGATTGGATTATTTTACAGACTTTTTTTCATGTCCATCTCCCTCTTGTGAGCTTTCTGAACTCAGTTCAGATGTAGTTTTCAAAGAAATTCCATCCACCCTTAAAGTAAGCAGTACTGAGCCACTCCCAAAAATGGCCTCATTCCATCACCTTAGAGTGTGCACTCATTACACACGTACACAGCTCTAAAAATTACTTAAAATTTACCACAGACTTGAGAGAATGGCCTTGGATTTGATACTCACCATTGAAGTGTCAGGAATTCCTGTTACCTTTTGTCTCACTGGGCTAGGATTCTCCATCTGCAAAAATAAAGACCTACCAGTTTCCCTTTCAAAGGACAACTGGGAAGACGAGTTTGTTAACATTTAATTAATTAGAGACTATGATGATACGCATCCTGGGAAAAAAGAAAAAAAACAAAACCAACAAACAACAAGGGAATTAGTAAAATTCAGAATTCATATATGTGCAACAAATAAGTAAAGCCACATAATGAATAATGGTGATCAAAATAAATGTTGAAATCTTCCTCGTGATGCAGGAGTTTAGCAGAAAATACAGTATCTGACAGTGTAATTAAGATTGCAAGATTACTATATTATAGAATCACAGAATCATTTTTGTTGGAAGAGACTTTTAAGATCATTGAGTCAAACCGTTCACTCTGCACTGCCAGGGTCCCTAAACCACGTCCCTCCACAACACATCAAGATGTCCTTTAAACACTTCCATAGATGGGGACTCCACCACCACACGGGGCAGACTGTTCCAAAGATTGACAACTCTCTCTATAATGAATTTTTTCCTAACACCCAACTTAAACCTCCCCTGGCTCAACCTGAGGCCATTTCCTCTCATCCTGTTAGTTACTACATTGCAAAAGAGACCAAGCCCAACCTCACTACAACCTCCTTTCAGGTAGAGAGCAATAATGTCTCCCCTCAGCCTCCTTTTCTCCAGGCTAAACAACCCCAGTTCCCTCAGCTGCTCCTCACAGGACTTGTGCTCTAAGCCTTTACCAGTTTCTTTGTCCTTCTCTGGACACGCTCCAGCACCTTAATGTCCTTCTTGTAGTGAGGATCCCAAAACTGTACACGGTATTCAAGGTGTGGCCTCATTGGTGCCAAGTACGGGGGAATATTGTTATTATAGAAGTTATTGACTAGCATCTCCTTATTGGAAAGTACTTGGTTTTGCAATATTAATAACCTTTCTTTTTCAAGTGTGCCTCTTGCAAATGGAAGTGTAAATGTGACACATTAGAACCTGCATTATCATATGTGCTTTTAGTCAACATGTTCTTACAGAGTTTTTCCATAGAGACCTGTTTCTTTCTTTCAAACTGAAGTAGGTTCTGCTTTGAGCTCTGAAAAACCTGGGTCCCTCTGCTCGTCCGAAATAGCAACCATTTCATGAGAATTGGATGTACGCCTTTGACAACCTGTCTAGAAAGTTTCCCTAATATGCGTAATGCAATTGGTAAACCTGGCAAACATCTGAAAGGTGTTTGTTAATTATGAGTAGCTAATCACAGCCTGACACAGAGAATGGGTGACAGAACCATTCACCCTCTCAGGGTGTAGGGAGAGACTGTGCCTCAGAGTGACTATTTCATATTACTACGGTTTTACAAGGGGAAGAATAAAATAGAAACATAATGACACACAGCATTAGACTGAGTCTTCGGTTTTTACTGAATTTCTCTTTTTGGTTTATACTTTTCAAAGTTTCATTCCATTTTTTTTCTTTTTGAGATTTCATAACTGATTACTGCTGACACACAGAAACTTTATTTCTTTGATATCCCTCATAATTATATGTCCTATGATTGCCAGTGAATTCATTATATAAACCAAAAGGAAGCTGAGCCTCATTATATTGGAAAAAAAATTAAAACCCACATACTCTTGTGCTATTGGATCATTACTGCAGTACATGTTCAGCTCATGCTTGCTGCTTATTTAACAATGAGATTAGGCCACTACATGGTCTTGCATTGATTTACTATCAAAGGTAGGTTGCTTGAAAGACTGTATGACAGCAAATTTTAATTCTAGTCATTTCACTAACAAAGCTCTACACAAGAAACACTTTTCTATGATTTATTCTTAAATTTTATTTTTTAATTTCTGTTAAAAGATCTATTTTTATGTGGTAAATTATAACATAGTATTTTTTATAAAAACTGAATTTCACAAACTCCATTAAATGGTCTACCAGTGATTAATGAAACCAATAAATTCAAATGAAACTATTTTAATTATGTGCTTTCCACTACACTGTCTATGTCAAGTTCCAGAGATTCAGGAATTACAAAAAGCAATGGATTTGTTGACAGAGGTTTTTGACACAGAGGCACAATTTTGTTTGCCCTTGAATTTGCTAGGGGCCGATCAATGCAACAAATTAAGAACTATTGAAAGGAAGGATCTTGTCTTCAGTAGTTAAATATAATGCTGTGGTGTTTTCAGGGATCATTTTATGATTGCTTACTTAAGTCACACTTCAGACAAACCCACAAAGTGTGTTAAAAAGGAATTACCAGGCAGCATGTGCTCCGTATCCTAAGGAAAATGAAATTGCTTTCTATTAACTTTTGAATGCTGACTTTTCATCAGCGAAGAAGTAATTCTGGAAATGAATATACACCACACACACACAGAGGAACATTCTAACAGATGATAATGGCGAAAGGATACAGTCAGGAGAATCAGCTGCACCAGACACTTGCTCACATGTTTCAAAACATATCTAGCTGAGAAGAAATAAAGAATAAAACCAGGGTGAGGTGGGGTGAGGTGAGGTGTGGGAGAAGTGGGTAGGCGTGGATACACCAAGAAAAAGAAAGAGAAAGTATAGCAGTCCATCTCTATGTTTCTTGTTGGAGCACCGCTACTCCTTAAAATATTAATATTCAGATGGCAAGACAGACAAAGTCTATAATCATCAGGCCACTTTTAGCAAATGTTTGGGAAGTCTGAATCCACAAGTAGATCAAACACTCTCCAGAGGTGAGTGTTTGGTTCATATTTCATTACAGACTTCTTGAACTAAATCTCTCCTCACATGAAATTCTGTCCCATGAAAAATCTTCTTGCCCAAATGTTTATCAGAACATTTGGCACAGTTGAGGAC
>NW_010427561.1:814-9405 GCF_000710305.1 Buceros rhinoceros silvestris | reverse complement strand
TGCTCCCTTTTCAACCACAAATACAGATCTGTGTGACTTACAGTGATTCTCTGACAGGCTGCAATTGTTTAAAGTGAGCAGCTTTGTTCAAACTAAAACAGCTAAAAAACATATTGGGAGAGGAGAGGAGAGGAGAGGAGAGGAGAGAAAACCCCCAGGATTCAACTAACTGGCATTTTCCTACCAAAAACAGTAGTGGTGAAAATTTACATTCAGTTATCATAGTCACCAGTTGAAAAAAAAGGCATTAAAAATAGGGTACCCTCTAAACAGAAATCATTAGTCCTTCAGATACCACAATCAGGGCAAAGGGGACCATTTGTCACTAAAGTGACTTAGGCCACTGGACGTGACCTCCAACTAATGCAGCACTAGGAGACTAGGCTGCATCACTGAAGTTCTTCCTACACAGCATTACAGGCCAAAATCATTGTGAGTATGAAAACAGGAAGCAAGTAACTCTTTTATTATCCCCAGAGTCCCCTAATACAAGCCAAAAACATAACTCTGTTTTACAAACAGAGCCATTGGGAATATGTAAAAACTAATAAAACATTTTAAACTGTAAACTTGGTAAGCATCAAATCAGACAATAGTATCAGGTTTCCTGGAAGATGAAAGCTCCAAAAGAATATGCTCTGAAGACATATTTTCTTGCCTAGTTAGAGAAACAATCTAGCTGTACCCATGACTAATGTTCTCACAAACCTGAGACACTGGGTTTGAAACTATTCCATGTTTTAAGGTGATATAGACTTGATGGCTCAATCTTTAGCTTTGAGATACTCCTCTTGAGCAACATTTCTTTAAGAATACCAAATTTGGAAGAAAAATCTTTCTTCAAGGCAAAGAACCCAGCCAAGATAAAAAAAAAAAAAAACAACTCAGAAACTGATCGGAAAATTAAAGATTAGCAAGGAATGATAATAAACTGATTTAATGACTTTTAAAGTGAATACATTTTTGGAAAGCAAATGTTGACCACAGGAATTATTGAGTATTTAAAGGATAAATGGAAAAAAACAGGTCTTACCCAGTTATCCAATAACATTATTTGTAATTTATTCACATAGAAGCTGAACATTCAAAACACCCAAAAGATTTAGGAATACAAGTGCCATTAAATTTCAGTTCAATTGCTTCTCCTGGGTACTTTGGTGATTTTGAAAATCTTCCCTGTAGGTGATTAATCACTTTATATTGGTGTTCAACGGTGCTCTGCACTGATGATTTTCTTTAATTCGTGTGTGTGCGTGTCAACTGCATACAGTCAGAAGAAATGATGGTCCAGTTTGGTTGGAACTTCTACACAGAAGCAAATTTTTCCAGAGTATCATAACAGCAAACAATTTTTTCTTTCTTTTTTTATTCAAACTCAGAAATATTGTATGATGAAAATAAAGACCAATTGCCTCAGTTCTTTTTCTTGCATGTGAGTCTTCTGCACTGTGTCAAATAAATATTTCGTGATAAAGGTAACTGAATTAGAAAAATTTACTCAACACAACATAACACAAAGCCTACCATTCTTTTCAGCCTTCAGAGAGAAGATTATTATTGGGAATGTAGTTGATAGAGCTCTTGCAAACGTATGTTTTTTCTAATTTCAACAGAATGGCTTCGTTTTGCACATTGCATAAATACTTTGCTGAAAATGAAGAAACTGCCAAACTAATTTTTCATATCAATATCACATCTAACCACAACTGGTGTCAGCCACTAAGGACATAATACAGTACTTTTAATTTTTTTTTAAGAAAAAATAGGAAGAGACAAGTAAGTGGTATGTGGTGGTAAATGCAGATATTCTGGCTACAGCTCCCAGGAAAAAGTGGTAACTACTAGTATTGTATATCCAATTTGGCTCTACTGTCTTAAGAACCAGATGCTATAATCATTTGTCCTTTATCTTGTTCTTAATTCCAATCTTCCTTTCACCTACTGTAATCACCCATAGATTTTGTCAAGATTTTGTTCATTTATCACTGGAATACAGAACTTGAATTTTGGTTTTAACCAGATTTCCATATCTGTATGAATCCCAATTCTTTTCTCATTTTACTTCTCTGAAGGAATCCTAAACTACCCTATCTTTGGCATTTTGTATCATCATCTCTCTGACACTCTGAACAGCAGAAGCCAGAATTGAGAATCTCCTTACTCAGCCTCCTCTGTATCTGCAAAACAGAGACTGTCCTGTGAAAATAGTTCAACTTAAACTATATGTAAAACTATTCAAGAACTATCTTCTAGATTGTCTTTAAGATGAGTTTTGACCATTAAAGCAAAATTTCTCTACAGAGGTGAAAAGAAGTGTAAGAATTTGGGAAAAAAAAAAAAAAAAGAGATAATCTATGTGACAGTGTCAAGTTAAAACACAGAGGATGCAGAGAGAGTAGCTCGTTGTCAGGGTTTTTTCAGTTGTTTTGAAACAACTGAAATTCTGGGTTTAATCCATTATGCAATCATTAAAACTGTATTCACAGTCACAAGGTCTGTAATCAGTTTTGTTTTTATGAGTAAAGAACTTTTTAGAGCTTGTGTTTAACTCTGGCATATGAAAGAATCAAAAGAATTAAATTTGACAACTGTCCAAAAATTACTTTTGATGTTCTCTTCTTTTTCCTCTGGTAAATAGTCCCAGATGATATTTGATTGACAATAGTAAGCATGCACATCTGGGCTTCCATTCACTGCAGCATTTTGAATTAGAATTTTACTTAGTGATGACAAGATTGGGTAATTCTGTAAGTTTTCAAATAGAAGCATTATTTGCAGTCTTGCATAACATACTGGTGATGAGTTACGATTATTGCATAGGTTCAAAAATCCATCACCCAGCATATTCTGGGTCACATCCAACCAAACTTCAACAGATATGCACATTTAAATCTTTTTTTTTTTTTTTAATATCCTGTTAATAATCGCTTGCTGCCCTAGGGAAAAACAAACTAACTTTCATAAAAGCTGTGAACACCACAGTCAGGAGATACACAAAATGTTCTAAATGAAAAGGTTTGCTGCTGTGAAAGCAGTAGTAGGTACAAGTCTTTCTTTTGGATATTATAACTTTGATGTTAATTTTAGAGCTTGCAGTGTCTTTGATACTGTCTCCCCATAGACATGTTTGAATTGCTTAGCAGTCCTCAGTGATTAATTGCCTTTTCTGAAAGTGCTGCATCACCTGAAGAAGATGACACATGCTTAACACAAGGAGTGTACAGAATAATGATTTATAAGGCAATGTTTTGACCACAGTAATGCTGCAACGATGAATCACAAGATGGGGTAGGCAGCTCAATGCCAGCCCATAAGTTTTTAGAATCAGCTCCTGAATCTTAACAGTCGACTAAAAAAAATAAAAGAAATTAGTTTTTAGTAGTCTGTTTTATACAGTAGACATACTAACGGTTTTGGAAAAACCCTGAATTTCATGGCATAATGCCACAGACTTCACTGGTGCTGAGAATTTATCCAATATTAGACTCTAAATATTATTTGTAATCAATGTTTAGGGAACAAGTGAAGGTTGGTGTCAAGGTTACTCAAGTTAACAGTAACTTCTGGTTACATTAAATCTGCTGCCGCTTAGACGGTGTTTGTATGACATACGAAATCTGATGTTTCTGCTGGCTAATATCTAAAGTAAGCTGCCTGTTCAAGACCCCGAAGTCAGAGCTTCAGATTAGAATCAATGGAGTTATTCAGTATTTGGAGAAGTAAACTTGAGCTGGGAGGAAAAGGACATTAAATTCCTGGAAAACAGACCATGATCAGTAACAAAATAACATTTCTAAGAGCAGATCTCAATGACTGATCCAACCTGTATTCCTGCAGTAGAGCCAAAGCTCAAACTGCGTGCTTGTTTTTCCATGATATTATTTAAGACTAGTGTTGTGAAAATGAGCTATTTTATCTTCATTCCAAATACTTTTCTGTCAAAGGGATGAAAATATTTTCAAGGCTCCTTAGGATAACGTAGCCAAGAGAAGTAGTCAGTGGAAGAAACATCCCAAAATAGCTACTTTTACAACTTACTGTATTTATTTTAAATTCATAGTTTAATTTTTGTATGCACTTCCATGAAAGTTTTTCTGTCGGTGCCTGCTCAGTCAACAAAAATACATTTCCAGTACCATTTGTATGACGTCAGATTTTAGTGCGTCAACACCCTACTTGGTATATAGTTGTGTCATTCTTTGGAGAAGTTGGAATCTACTTTCTTTAGTTCATTTATTCAACATCAGTGACTGATTCCACTGACAACATTGTGTTTCTTTAGTTTCTTTCTATTCTTCTGAAGAATGACCATACACATTAAATAGACCCAAGCACAGAAGTCACAGTTGCAAATGCTGCCTGATATTTGTTCACTGCCACACAGGTAGAAGGTGTGTATTTGCTTTACTGCTTATGAATTTTACTGTTGCAAAAAGTCTGAGGTCTCCATTTAATACATGTGGTATTTTGACTTGTTATCTAGTGTTAAAAATAAACTTTACATTAAATATTTGTTTATAGCTTCATAGAAGAGTAATTTTTTTTCTCTATCTCAATCACGTCTATATACTTCATGGAGAAACCTGACCTGATGTTACACAGAGAAATAAGCATGCTGAAGGAGGCTCATTTATCTGATAGGAAGATCTTTTCTTCATATTTCCTTTTCAAGGAGAGTTTTTCTCTTTGGAGCAGTGTGCAAGCAGGGCTCAAAGTAATGATGGGCAAATTTCAAATTCAGGATGTGAATGCAGATTGCTTTGTGAAATATGTCTTTTATTGATGACAACTCCTTAATTACATTTATTTCTCTGGCTCATCTACATAATGTCAATATATGTTAACATATATTGAAAAACAATGTCTGGAATCACTACTTGCACTCCTTTCAAAAACTACAATACAATTTTCTAGCTTGGTGAAATCTCTGAAGCTGGAAAAAAGTTCATCTACATAATCTGCCAGACCTCTTCCATTTAGTCCTCAGAGACATTTGTTGTTCAGAAATTTCCTTCCCTAAAAAAAATTGATGGAAACCTGTGTCTGTATTAACTTCTGCACTAACTTTCCCTCAACCATAACTTCTACAGTGTTTTTCATGAAGAAGCCTGTTGAGTTCAAATTTGTTTAGTTACTTATTTTTCCAACACATTATTTATAAGTACAGCATGACAAACTGGAAATAGTGCATTACCTATGAAAAAGCAGTCAGATAGACAAGTCTCTGTTTAGTAACCTGCCAATTTGCTTAAAACTTTACCTGTTAGAGATGCCATAGGTGAGACAAAAGGTGATATTGTTCATGATTATGACTCATACCTACATGAGTAGTTTACGTGCCATTAATGCAGATGAATGTTGTATGTATGTTGGGTTTTCCCACAAGTGATTAATTATAGCAAAATAGGTTCTCAAAGGTGGGGAAAATTTTCTGGGGAGACCGTTCAGTGTTATACAACAGATAGATAGTTTTATAATCACAGTTTTCATCAACCTGTGTTTACTTTGCTCATGTATGGGTAAGAAAATGCAGTAGTGAGACAACTGAGATATTTGATTTTCTGAATAGAGCTAGAGTCTTTATTAGCTGATTGTATGAATGCGGGAAACAATATCTCAAAAATTATCTAGATGATGCAAAATGAGAGTATAGAAAATTATTAATTTATTCCCTGATCTGCTCTACTTATTTAACAGGCTTCTATCTCATAAAGATATTTTAAATTACGTGGAAAAACAGGAATTCAGTGATATTACTACCAGCCAATTGATCTTGCAGAATTTAAAAGATCACCTGGAAAGGTGGCTGGTTTGATATATTTGAGGAATGATCAAGGTATACTTGATTTTTCTGGATTGGTGGCATTGAAAGTTACATATTAAAAAATCAGGTCAGTAAGTTAAAAAGAAATCAGATCTATATCATGACCTGGTATAAAATAATATAAATTCTTACTACCCAGCAAGATTGCAGAGATTTGTCTATCTAAACTTTACAGAAATCCTAAGAACTGATCCAGTTCTCAAATGGAATTTCAGCACATTTTGATATCATCACAAAAGTCCATTTTTTCATTAATAGAACAGACATACATGTGGCCCAGCCTATCCATAGCAAAAAATCTGTTTATTTACATAAAAATAAGTAAGGGCAATGTAGTTATGTAGACTTACAACAGCAAAAAAGGATAAAGTTTAGCTAATTCAGTTAATTCCAGTGGCGCACGCATTCAAATGCATACTGAGCAGAGAATGACTCTTCAAAGTAACCACATCAATTTGGTAAAAAATGGTAAACAGGTAATTGACAGCATGAAAGTTTTGAATGTCAGGTGCTATATGAACAATTTGCACAATATATGGCATAATTTGAGTTTAGGATTAATTTACAGGCCCTTTGCTCTCCTGTGTTATCTCTCTTTGAATTTTTTGACACCTGGATAGGAGAAGGGAATATTATGGAATATTATATTTAACCCTAACAGTGCAGACTGAATATTTTAAAGATGTTAGAATTAATTTCTTTTTTTTTTCACTATGTATAGGTACGCAGAGTAAAATAAATATATCTTATGCAAATTACTATGGTTCTAAGGAGGTTAGCGTATTTGCCCTGGTTCAAGAGTAATCTCTGACTACTTCACAAGCCCAGTGATTTAGTGTACAGAAATACACAGGCGCATGAATCACTACCACTGCAAAAAGTCAGATGTAACACTCCAAACATTCTTATGAAAATGAAAACCAAATTAACTCTGTTTCTGATGTGAAGAAAGAAAAAAAAATCATTTCCCTTTCCCTTTTAAGCTTCAGATACGTTCCTTGGAGTTGCAACTCAGAAATTATCTTTACTTCTAACAACCAGAAATGACACATTTAGAGTCTCAAGTTATCTACACAAATGTTTTCATGTTTTAAAAACATAACTTGTATTAATTCATGGCTATATTACCAATATAGAGAGCAGCACTACGAGGGCTGCTTTGGGGAAATTTAACTCCATCTCAGCGAGACCCAACACAACTCTAAAGACTAGTTTTGGGGTTTTCGTTTTGGTTTTGTTTTTTTTAAGAGCACAAATTTTATCAGAGAATAACCAAAAAATAACAATCAGAATGCCCAAATTCTTCCTAAGTGTTGGATAGTAGTGTTCAAGCAAACATAGGAAGTAGCAAGCTCCACCTCTTAAAATAATTGCACCTTTCTTAAAATGCTCAGTTTCAGTTAGATTTTTTTATAAACTGTGGTCAATCAGCATTGCAAATAGAACTGTGTTCTGCTGTTTTCAAATATCTCACCTCGGGTAATAATGCCAGTTGTGCCTTATATGGTCTATTCAATTTTACTTTGCAAAACATCTGAATATTTACGGAAACTGTTACTGTGCTCTTTCTCTGACTGTTAATGTGGTGTCCTGGTTAGAGCAGCACTCATTCTGTTCAGTGATTTCACTTTCCAGCTTGGTCTCTTCTATCTAACAGCGCTGTCTGAAGTTAACGGCACATTTCTGCAGACAGTGTCTGCTCTCAGCAGTGATAACGCTGGATGGTCACAGTCACTGCCAGGGGCTGGGGGGTAGAAAGGCTCTGGCTGACACTCGCTGGCGTGCAGACCAAGGTCACTGCTCCATCCTGTGTCCCACGGTGGGGTGCAGGGAGTGAGAGGCTGCACCTGTGGGGAGGAGCGGACAGGACAGGGGACCCTGCACTGACCAACGAGGGGTTCCATCCCATAGACGTCATATTTGGTATAAAGCTGAGGGGTCACAAGGGTCAAGCTTTCTACCAATTTGCAAAGAAAAATTCTAATTGGAACCCTAGACTATCCCCTTTAGAGATCCCTAGATCGAACGTGACTAAGAGTTCAATCCTCCTAAGTTTCAACCACCATTAAATTAATGTTTCCATATACTATGGGTAATTTTCTTCTTGATTGGACTGGACTGTTGAAGTGTTTTATAAAGACACATTATTCATGCACTGTAATGTAATTGTTCATAAGACTCAAGCCTACAATCTTTGTAGAGTCAAGAGTATTATTAAAATCACTGTAAGACAACAGTCCAGTGAACAAACATCAAATATACAAAAGTGCATTCCTTAATTTTATTGAAGTCAGGGTACCTTTCCTTGGGACACAGTTTTGAGTCGCAAAGTTCAAGTCATTTCACTGTAGCATCACCATGATCTGATTTAGCCAAGTTTGTCTCCAGGAGACAAACTAAAGGAAGAGCAAACAAGAGAAGTTCTAACTCAAGTTTTGTCCTCTCTCATACCTATTTTCTGTTATCTTGTAAGTACTAAAACATGGACTAGAATGCAATAGCAAATGTGTACAGATTTCTGTCATGCCACAGGCTACATATCATTTCATTCTGACGTGAACAAGCTATCATATCATAGGTTATGTATTATTTAATTTTTCCTTGAACGCTTTTGTTGGATACAAATTTTCTCTTCATTTTTCCAGCAGTGCAAGTCAATCATTAGGCACCTTCTGCCTAGAACTGAGAGCCGAGTTTTCGAGCTGTGAGAAAAGACTTCAGTTTTCTATTTTCTCTTCCTGATGGGGGGGGGGCGGGGGGGTGCAGG
>NW_010427561.1:0-775 GCF_000710305.1 Buceros rhinoceros silvestris | reverse complement strand
GGGTGGAGGGGGGTGGTGGGGGGGGGGTTGCAGGGGAGAGTGTGACAGTGGACAGCTTTCTCTTAAAATTACTTTGTTACTTCAGATTCAGAGTGTAAATCAGGATATTAAAAAAGAAACAACAAAAACCTCAAAAAACCAATCACAGTTTAAGAACCTGGACCAAAATTGCATAACTATCGGATAGATTAATTTCTGGGTCAATTCGCTTTTCACTGGTAATTCCCTTCTCCCTACTTTTTACTGGTCCAAGTGGAGAATATGATTGCTGATGACATTTACATGTTTTCAATAGTTAAACTATATATCCTGAGCAGTGCAGTATTTGTAACAGATTCTGCTTTTTGTTTGTCCTTTGTATAAGCTAAAACATCTTAATATGAATTTCAGGCACTGATCTGTCTTCCTTTTCTGTGTTTGCCCATATGCCACCAACAGTGTAGACTCTGGCCATGATTTGGACTGAATTTTATGGTGCCATGACACATGGCACTTTGGAAGAAGCTATTTTCCATTTAAGGTTTTCTACCCAGCCACTCTGTGTTGAAAGACATTACATACTAATTCTTTGTTCTGTCCTATGTATCCTAAGATGATTGGTGATTAGGAGAAAGCTTTCTCCCGTTGCCCTAGTGGAGTATATTTCAAATCGAGAATCTTTAATTCACGTGTAATGTATGGTTATGTGATGTCATACAGAGTTTCATCAGGTTAATGCAGACATGTTACATCTACAGTATTAGTCACTTGACAGGGTGTTAAGGGTCGAGGGACC
>NW_010427560.1:33563-53907 GCF_000710305.1 Buceros rhinoceros silvestris | reverse complement strand
TATATTATATTAGTATATATCTATTTATACCAGCACAGAGTGTTCTCTAGGTATTCTGTTCTTAAAACTGAAAGACTTTTGTTTGACAGGTGGCATATTTCTGTACATTCTGCTCACAATTTTTTCCCTAAACACTGCCATATCAATAAGCCGTCATTTTTTCTGTAGTATAGCATTTATGGAGTATCTGCATACAATAAGTGGTTATCTCTGCAGAACAGTTATCCAATTGCTTTTCTGCTTGGATAAGAAAGAAGTGCGAGGTCTGTCAAAATAACTAGAACGCAGAAATCGTAGCGGATCCTTCAGCTAATTCATCATGCAGGTCTAATTGTAAATAGAAAAAGCTAGTTTTAAATCTCATAGTAAAAGCAGTATTTATTGGGGATTATGGCCCAATATGGTGAAAGGTTTTCTTATCTCCTCGATGAGTTCAGCTATACTGCATTGCAGTGCCAACATATAATCTCTCATGAATACCTTAATTAGACTGTCTCATATTTCGGGGCTTATGACTTTAAGTACCTTTGCCTCTCAATACAAAAAAAAAGTCTTCATTTTTTAAAGTGGACAGATTACCTTATTTAAGCAAACACCCCATAGACCATAAGCAGGTTAGAACACAATCCCAACCCCTCTGATTGCTCAGTAGCTAGTATCACCGAAAGACTGAAACATTTCAATCTCCTTCCCATCAACAAAAGCCTCACTTAAGCCTAAACTGCCTTTTTGAGAAATCCATTTGAGAGTGATGACGGGAGCTGGAAATCTTCTTTGTAGAGGGGTGTGTGCATAAACAGCTTGGAACAAGGAGCCACCCACATTCTAGGCAATAGCATCCACAGCTGCTAGGTACTTGTAAAGGAGATCATAATTGAATACAGATCAAATTGTTTGCATTATAGCACATTAAAAAAACTATTTTCACAACCGTATGGAGGATTCCTGTTTGTGCTGTGAGTGTCATCTACACAACTGATGTGGATGCTGATATTGTTGCATATGTATATACATTGGAACAAAACTGTCTAAATCAGTGGTGAGAAGTGGTAATGACAAGATTGTATGTTCTCCTTGTGTGCTAGGTATAAAAAAGCCCTTTAAAATATAAAAAAATCTAAAGCTATGGTCTTGTGTATATGATATACAACATAACCAAGTTTAAGGGATTCATTTTTGGTGCTTACTTATGACTTGCAGCCATTACATTTCCTTAAAGAACATTTGATATTCTCTAATTTGCACTAAAAACCAAATAGCACATTGTCACTCCATGTGCAGATGTTACATTACACATTTATGACAAATGGAAGATTTTCTTGAAGGCAGTAGCCAAGCTGTATATAAACCTGTGCACTTCTATGTGAGATTTTCCCTTTTATTCGTCTGTGTCTACAACAAGATTTACAGGGGCAGAAATTTAATTCACACATTCATTTTCTGCCATGAAGGACACATGAATCCTAAAGTGACTCTGAGAATCTGAAGACATCAGATTTTAAAATTGTTTGACACTAATAATGCCAAGTTTCATTCTTAATTAAGATATCCTAATTTTGCTCACGAGAAGCGAATTTCAGTGAATCTCTTATGCTGAGGGTCCATCGAGCTGACAAACAGCATGTTATTAATTTAAAGACAGTCAAAATGATCATGTCTCTCAGAGGTTATAATAGGCACTTACTGACATTGGTGACACAACACATTTCATTAGTAAGCCTTCGTCACATGTTGGTAGCTGTTCTGCCCTTAAAATAAAAAAATCCCTCAGTAATGGAATTAGACTTATGTTGTCAGTCAGAACAGCCAATAAATCAACTCTATCTATAACCCTGACTGAAACATTAGTAAGCCTTCGTCACATGTTGGTAGCTGTTCTGCCCTTAAAATAAAAAAATCCCTCAGTAATGGAATTAGACTTATGTTGTCAGTCAGAACAGCCAATAAATCAACTCTATCTATAACAAAAAAAAAAAAAAAAATCTCTGAGGCCTGATTTTGTATTAGGTGTCAGTATAAGGCCCACTGTCTCTTTTTTTTTCTTGTATATTAAAAAAAATTGCTTTTTGTGTGCATCAGAAGAAAGAATGTATTTAAATTTTTGAAGCACCAGTTTATCAAATATTTTAGAGGTTAATTACCTCAGATATAGTGCTGATTTCAGTTACATGGTTCATTCATATCATCTCACATCTCTATATAAGTGGAATCCATACCTTGATGCCTCAAGTATGGGTAACATATGATTTATTTTGGTTTTTTACCTGACGTTTATTTGTTTCTCTTCTCTGACAAGATGAGAAAATAACGTGTCTTGTCTTGTCTCAATACATACAACTCAAAATCCAGCTTACAAAACTGGAGAAACATGCATCTTTTTGACATTTACGTGATTTGCTTGCAATCGCTTTAGATATTTGTGGATGAGGTTATAACCACTATCTTGTTCAGCGTTCACTGTGCCTTCTCTTTCACCCCAAGCCTTTAAAGCATACAGGGTAGATGCAGGGTTCCACAGTTATTTTCGTTCCTTTATATTTTGTAATAGTATCTTGCTTTTGGCAGTCCACATGCAAGTTATGACAATTCAACCAGGCATTACCACTACTGATTTCACACGTCTTATGTTCTTAGTGAGCGGGTGAGTAGCTTGAGTGCTGCTGACGAGACCTTTTTCGTTTCATCAGGAAATAGAAGAACACATTTCAGAACAGTCAATGAAATTTAGGTTAGACAGGCAGAGATTAGCAGTCAAATTCTTCTGAAGACTTCAACAGCAGCACAGATGAAAAAATGGAATGAATTTAGATGATAACAAAGAGAAACACAATTTATGCAGAATATGCAGCAATTTCAGAATTATACTCTCTTGGCTGCATCCAGAAAGAATTCAGCTACTACTGAAAAATCAGTGATTCCAAGTGTCAAAAGTTGGAATTGCTGCCTCTGGTATCATTTGTATCACTAAAGAAGACAATGTATGTCCAGTTATGTTATCATCTCTTGTCAGAGTCAGGAGATCACTCAATAAGAAATCATGTAGCTTTTGTGTAGAGATCAGACAGCTAAATCAGTTCACCTTGTTCAGCTTAGCATGTCCTGACAGGAGTAGAGTATTATGAGGACTAGAAAGAGCAGTCCTGGGAAAAATTTGAGAGAATAATCCCTTTAAATGTATATTTTACATTTTGTTGAAGTATTTGAAAATGCCTCAGGTGTATTAGCTAATATGTTAAAATGTTCATTGTTGATAAACTCAATATATGAAAACTTTTTTATTATTGTGATTTAAAATACAATTGCATTATTAACTAACCTAAATTTTCTAATTTCTCTTTCCATCACTAATTTGTCGCCTTTGAGAAAGAAAGGGTCACCATTCTCCCAATGTTCCTAAAATACTATGAATTTCTGTCAAACTTTTAATGTCAATAATTTGCCAACTTCCATTTATGAGAAGCTGTACTCCAATAAAGGCCAAAATCAGCCACCACTCTTCTGGCCAAGACTTTACCAAACTAAGGTCTAAGCCAACCTTCATTTAAATTCTTCTGCAAACCCAAAAGTCAATAGCTGAAATAGAATGAAGCTGCAGGAAGAGCTCTGCAGAGAGGAGAGATTTTTCTGACTGCTTTTTGGCAGGAGAGGGAAGAATACCGGATGGGCTGGGTCTGCCCTCCTGTCTTAATATGTGTAGTCTCCAATGCAGCAACGTTTTAATTGAAATCTGTTTGGAAAAAATGCCAAATGGACATAGGCTGTTAAAGTGAGTAATTGGCAACGTCTTTGTGATTGATGCAGTCTATTGGCGAAACTTGCAGTTCACATCTTTCTATTGTTCTTCAGTCATTTTTGCAGCCATCTGGTTTTAGGTTATTTTTTAATATACTCTAAGTTAACCCAAATAAGACAGCTTTCAGGTAAACTGCTCTGGCGAGAGAAAAACAGTCCTAAGTGGTAGCTAAAATGCAGTCAATATTTTACAACTTACACTCTCAATGCATTTGAAGTTTTGTATAAGCCCAGAGTGGTTATATTTAATTTTGCCGTATTATATCATGCTAAGTAGCTTTATATGACAGCTTAGCATCTTTCAGAACAACATTACCTTGAAATTCAATACTTCAAATACTTTTTAAGCAATAAATTGATGTATAGCTTGAAAACTAATTTGAAGTTCTTCTTGAACCCTGTAGAGCCACCAAATTACTATTTTATACACCGAATATTTACCCACATAAGCAAATGGAAGTTGTATTCGGAAAGCATTACAAAGGAAAATAAACTAACAAACGTAGATCCTAACTGTCTTTTGCCTAGTTAAAACCAGCAAAGACTTTAAGAATTAATTTTAAAGGCAGGCATAGGAGTTCGAAAGTTGCTCAGAGCAGTTGTGCTTATTTTACATATTTTCAATGTAAAAAAATAAATTTCTATTAATTCAGTGTAAAATAAAAAAAATTCTGGGTGGTGCAGTTAGACACCTTTTTATTACTATTGCCCTACGCTTTCAATTACAAGATAAAGGTTATAAATATTTACTAACTATTTGAGATATAACATTACAAACTAAGTCATCATCATCATCATCATGGCTTGGCTTTGCGGATGAAGATTTGGGAAGGGCTTTACCCACACTTACTGCAAGCCCGCTGACGGCTGAAAAGGCCAATGCGGGATAGGCAAGACCGGTTGCAAAGAGCACACCGGAAGATCTCCTTGGGTGGTATAGGCGAGGCACGGTTCTTTCTGCGCTGTCTTTTCTCCTCGAGACTGATTCTACGCGTGCTCTCAAAGGAGAGAGCAGCGTTATGTATGGTGTGTCTCCACATCTCCCGATTGGAGGCCAGGGTGGACCACTGATGGTGGTCAATATGGCCAAGGCTGAGGTATTGTTTCAGGGAGTCCTTATATCTCCTCTTTGGAGCTCTTCTCCTGCGGCAGCCGGTGGCGAGTTCACCGTAGAACACAATCTTAGGGAGGCGGTGATCCGCCATCCTGGAGACGTGCCCTGCCCAGCGTATTAATAATAATCTGGATGATTATTTTCTTACGTACAGTTGACTAATTTATTTCAGGATAAGTTAAGGAAAGTACACCACATTTTTGGGAAGAAACACAAAATAGAAATAAGATATTCACCTTTGGATCTGGAAGTTCTCTACTGAAACCATGAAAAATCTGCTTCAGTTTGGCACATTCGGGAAGAGCATTGTGATTTGAACATACTCAGTAGAGACCTGCATGTATGTTAGAGTAGATATCTGTTCCAGGTGTCCTGGGAGTATTCCACCCTTGGAATAGAGAAAACAAAAGTACTTTTGCTATGACTGTGCCTCACAGCTCTCAGGGTTCACTGTGTAAACAGGATCAAGCATAGGAATTGAAAGTGGAGTTATTATCTCTTTATAAAGAATAAAGAATTTCTTTCACAAATAGGAGATATCTTTTCACAGACACACATGAAATCTTGGTTTTCTTGTTGCACTGAAAAGTAGTCTGCTTCTTTTTAGTGCTGCAGAGCATTACCATCACAAATGGAAAATTGATTCGTGAACTTGAATATCCCTCAGGCAGATACTGGGAGCATGCTTGAGAACTAATGAGAAAAATCAAAACAATCATGGGAAGTAAATTCAAGTTTGAGGCAAAATTCTGTTAAAAAACCCTTTTTTTCAGACCCCTAGGCATGTTAGAGATACTTTCTCTCTAATTCAAATTTACCATGGCAGTGTATCAGTAAAATGCTAGTAATTATTTTACACGTTTGAATAGATGGTTTATTTTTAAAAATGAAATTATTTAGAAAAAGGTAAAGAGGACAGAAAAAATATTTAAAAAGAGCACCAATAGGTAATTTTGAATTGATATAGATGATGCTACAAAATAATGCAGAAATATTTTACAAAGATATCTGTAATTACAAGGTTAAATGCAAAATAACTGTAGAAATATTAGAGAAATAGACTTTATACTTATCTCCAGAAATGTGTGTACTTGTGGAATTCCATTAAAAAATCCTTGTGTTCTAAGCAAAGAACCATCTGGTTGTCCGACTGATTTTAGATTAAATGTAGGATTTTCAAATTTACAAATGTCAGTAGTTGTATATAGAATTGATTTTCTGCATAACTAATTTTTCATCCAAAGTGAAAGGTGAATTGTTTTCTGGTAACCCAACTGAAACGTCTTTTTTTTTTTTTTTTCTCCCAACTGGATGTTATTTGATAAATATATTTCTTCATCAGGCATTTATAGAAAACTAAAGAAATTAAGGAAAATCCTTCTAAAGCAGTAAATGAGGAGAAGAACATTAAACTGTATCAGCAAGCAATGTTTGCTGTTACTATTCTTGTTTTTAAGTTGAAGTAAATAATAGATGTCCTTTTGTTTGTATGGGTTAGAAATGATGCTTATACAACACATGTAATTTACCAGAGAGAGATGGTGTCCGTGTTGTCCTCTGGCCACCGTTCTGGTCCTGTGCAAAAGATATTCAGCCTACTGGAAGCTTCATACCTCAAGTTATGGAGCACACGGAAAGGAGGCAGCGTATTGGCATCATGGGCTTTGAACTGGTCTGAAAAGAACTATGGAAGAACCTTATTGGACTTACATGAAAATTTCAGATCTAGTAGCAGGTGAAACAAAAACACGACCAAAGGAACTGAGCCGGATTAAGACTGTGACAGTGGTTTGATTTGATATTCAGGAATTATTAAAAGGATACAAATCCAAACCTATGTTTCATGGGTCAGATTTAAAAGGGCATTGCAGGACACCTAAGTTAGATGCTTGGTCTGAATCCTTCTTTGAAAAAGCCTCTTCCTCTGGTAGTAAAAAAATCGCTCTTGGAAACACCTCCCAAGATGGCTCAAGTTATCTTTCGCAGATGTTCTTTAGTCAATTTAATCTGAAAGATAATAACAACAGCAAGTTGCATCTAGTAGCATGTCTTTATTCAACAAATAAAGCTATTAGTGCCAAATGTTCGGGAGTATTTGAGTGCAAATGACAGTATTTCTTTAGAAGTGATTAATTTTATTAAATGATGCATTGGTTTTGTGGTCAATAGTTTGACAATAATGATGCATTTTCCTCACATTTTCTTTAAATATGAGTGCAATTAAACCTGGCCAATCAGCACATGGCTAATGATATTCTGGCTATGTGGGAGTAATAGATACTTTTGTAGCACGCTGTTACCTTGATTGAATGGTACACTTTTTAGTTAAGAACAGGTAAAGGATTTTTGAAATTGCATAGGTAATCTGAACAAATTAAGATTTAAAAATCTTGGAGAGCCATTTTTTTTAGGAAGGGCATGAAGGATACAGTTAAACTATTCTACTTTGAACATCTCTTCAGCTTCCTGTCTATGTTCAAAATGCTGATCACATAAAAACATGTTATAATGTGGGATAATGCAGAAATATTTATTCAGTGTCTGTCAACTGACTGGGGCAGCAAAAAACTGGAAGAGTCATTTAGTCCAACCACTATTAAACTGGGTAGCTGATTTATGGGATCTTTCACAAACTTACTGATTCCCATGATAAAACTAGAAAAACTATTACTGGGCAGCACTGCTGGAAAGCAAATACAAAACTTCATCTTCTGCTGGACAGAAATCTTCCGATTTTCAGCTTAAGCGTATTCTTGGTGAGTTTTTACTCACTTGCTCTTGTGCTGACAGTGCCTTTCAGCTTAAATAACTCTTTTACCTTTCTAATGTTTACCCCCCAGTGGGTTTAGAGATAGCAGTCATATTCTCTCTCACTGCTTGTTTTGTTAGGCAAAACAAGTCTTTTTCATTTATTCTCCACTTATAAGATAGACTGTCATTCTCCTGCTGAGATGCAGGGTATGATTAGCTCAAGAACAGCGCTACTGCATCTGCACAGCTTCTGAGCGACACTTGGGTGGAATCTGCCTGGCGGGAAGCATGTGAATATATATGTCCCCTATGTGGTCTAACCCTTCTTAGCCTTTTCTGTATCTTGACTTGAATTAAACTTTAATGAAGACATATGGACAGAACTGGAGACCACAGGTGTGAAAGAAAGGGTGTTAGAAGGATGAAGGGACCATGTGAGCAGGGACTGAATTAAGTCTACCGAAAAAATGAGCTGTCACAATATTTGCCTAGTTTAAATAAGCACTTACAAACATTTTCTTAGTGACTGGAGTTTTGAAATCACATAAGAATTAGCAATAACTTGCTTTCATTTGAAGACTTCATGTAATGGATGAAATTAAGCAAGAAAAATATACTTCTGAAATCAATTTCACTGTAATCTGAGGCTGCAATCTGATCCAACTCTTCCCTCTGCAGGAGGGAATGATTGCAGGATTTTTACTCTGTAACACAGTGTTACATATGTTAAAAAATCAAAGTGAAAGAATTTTACCTTTAGCTAGTTGAAGCATGGGAATTAAAAGAGGATGGAGTGTTTATAGCCTGATGTTGAATAATTTGATTTATGTAGAGACGTAAGAGTTGGGTTTCGTGTGGTTTTTTTCTCTTTTTCTTTTTTTTTTTCCATTTATGACCACTTGTTTTCCTAAAAGTGTAATCTCTATATGGAAACTCATATTTAGAAGGTATCAGTTTCAAGTCTTTCTTTCCAAATTGCAAAACTTTTTACTCACCTCACTCTTAGACGGCCAAAGTGACTACACCCTTTCTATCTCCCTTCTTGTAAAACAAAACCAAGGTTTCCCTTTTTTGCTGAAATATTGTCTATCTGGGAGAATTACAGAATGAAATGAATGCTAGTCATGAAAAATTTGACCTATGATTTGATTTCATTTCATTTCAACAACATTTGGAACAGAAAGAACCCAAATAATACAGTCTGAGTCTCCCTAGGTTTACCTGAGTGCTCATCAATGTCAATCTAGGAGTAGTAATCTATTATCAGTTACCCTTAGTTTCAGAAATTGTGTCTTGTTAACATTTTGTGTTACCTGTTTCTGATACAGTGGATAAGATAAGCAAGAAAAAGAAAGTGCTTGAAGGAGGACTAATGGGACTCCAGCATCCAGATTTTATGTATAGTGGACTTCTAGAGGAAATCATTCTCTTGAACCAGACTGTCACATTTCTGGACAGGTGGCTAAAAACCAACATTGCAACCTTGAAGAAAATTGTCTGTGCTTCCACTAGAGATTTTATCACGTATACACAGCTTTTGAAAAGACAAAAAACCAAACCCTTTCCCATCTCTCTGATGGGAGAGTTAAAGAAGTGGTGAATGGGATCCCCCTGCCAAAGAAAAACATGCTTGGAAATGTCAGTCCAGTGAGGACCCTCCTGTTCTGTGTGTTTCAATGTCACTAAACTTATTTTAGAGACTACTCTGCATTTCTGTGCTAGAGTTTTATGAGCATAGTGGAGGAAGGACAGAGAAGAAGGAGAAAGAGTAAGGAATGAATAACACTGTAAGAACGTAACATCCTTCTCCATTACATGCAACTGTGCATTCACTGCTCACTCAGAAGTGGTCGGTGACACATAGGGTTATTCCTGTACAAATCATCATTCAGTCAGCAGAGACTATTGCTTTATGACAAGATATTCTAATAGCAGTGCGTTGTCATAATGCCATTGCAAAGCTTAGAGATGGATTTGGCAGATGCAATTTCTTTTACAAGAAATATGATAATAAGAACAACCTATGTGTTATGTAGTATAAAAAATCATGGTAACCAAGGTCTTCAGCTGACACAGATACTGACAGAAATACAGCATGGATTTGTAAAGAGATAGTAAAAGGAAAACAAGCTTGCTAGAATAAACCTGTGAATGAATTTGCCAGGCAATCCTAGGTGATATTAGTTTCGTTTTTTGTATTGTGCCTCAATATATACTGTTAGAATTCAAGGTATCTGTTGAACTACTCAAAGTTGTGAAAGAAATTGTAATCACTGGCAAATGAGCAAAAGACTTCTCTAAGTCTACAGAAACAAAGTATTCAAACTGGTGCCTAGATTTCCAGAGACTCTTACAGGATTGAAACTATGGAAACGAATAGGTGATCTTGCAGTTTCATCAGGCAGGAAGTAAGATACTTGTCTAACAAACAAGTACTTTCCTTTTGGCTTAATGAAAATATCATGTTATTAAAAATAGAGTAAGAACAAATGAAAGATTTTTTTCCTAGGATGTGAGTATGAGGAATTCATATTTTTCAGCAGCAGCACATTATGAGTCAAAAGGGAGAAAAGAAAGTAGTGTTTGGAGAATTCATTTAAATTAAAATTTTTTGTAAGAATGAGTTAACCATTTCTCAGATTTGTCTATGAATCTATGTTGATGTTACAAGTCTTAATAATCAAATGCTTTTTTAAAATCCACACAACTATTCTTTCAGCGATAACACATAAGCAATATAAAAACTCTTTGAAGAAACTACAATTATGCCAAAGATAGAATGACTTTGGACAACTTCCTTGTATGATAATGAGATAATAACGAATGGCCTACCCGCATTTGAAGTGTGAATGAAGCTCTGTGTCAAAGACATAGTTTGAGGTAACCGTGTAATTTAATAAGTATTTTAGAGACATATCGTAATTCATTTTAGTTTCTCTGCTTCTATTATAAAGAACAAACCTTTTGTTTGGCAGACAGGTCTTTGTGGACATTTTTAAATAGTGTATTTATCTGTCTGATATAGAAAGATCTTTATCATATTTTTGGCTGCTGAATATAATATTGTTTTGCAAATTTTCCCCATTAATTCATTGTGTAAGGTTAATTATGTTAATTTTGAAGGTATATCCTGATTGTTTTCAAGACAGAGACACAAGAGAGATATTAACATTGTTCATCCTGCTTCTCTGGAGAATTAAAACAGGATTAGATGAAATAACTGAGAAATGATAGAAAAAAAATCAAGTGATTTTTTACCGATGTGGCAAAACAACACTTCTGACTGAAAAGGCAATCTTGTGAAAGATTTAACATTGCTTCCTTGATTCACATCAATGCTGGGATTGTTTGAGTAAAAATTCAAGGACTTTTAAAGAAGAAAGCGCTTTTTTTAACCTAACCTTAGGAAAATGTTAAAATACAAAGACATAATAAAAATGTATATGGAAGTAGGCAACCACTACGGGAAATTTCTGTTCCAGTACTGGAATATTGACAAAATACAAGCACTTGGAAGTATAATCTTACATTGGGAAGATTCCGTGTATTTTTTTAATCATAATGATGCTACCAACCTCAGGCCTTCTGTGTTATGTTTATTACGTTGCTTTATGGGTTCTAGGTTTAAAAATCTCTTAACAGATATTCAGTAAGTATTGTTGGTGCTAATGGAACAGGATTAAGTTTTTAACATTAATTTTGCAGATTTTAAACCGCAGTTCTGAAAATGATAGTTTAGATTGTGAGACTCTTTGTCTCGGAAAGTCAAATAGCTGTCTTGTATGGTGATTAGTATGAGACCAGGATTGTGGTAAGCAGTCTATGTGATCCAAAGAACTATACAGAATTCTTCAGATAATCATAGCAGTAATGATTGATGACAACAATTTAAATGTGAACGACTTGCAATACACAATTTTTTTAGCAAAGGTATCTTCATGCAATGACACATTAAAAGTGAATACTCCACAAAAATATTTTGTTTTAATGAACAGAAAATCAGATTTAAGCTGTTACATTGAATTACTGGAACTGGGTTTGATGAGTCACTTTTATAAAGTGGAAAATCTTGTGTACTTAAATAATATGCCAAATATTTCATGGTTATATATAACCATTGTTCTGTATATATTATATGAAGTTAAGTTCAGTTAAATGTTGGCTGTGAGTCAGGGACATAGTTGACATAAGTAAATGCTATGCAATGTTTATGTGGGTTTTTTTAACGTGCAATGTGAATTTAAGCAATTTCTTAGAACTCAGTATGCCAATTGGCATGTTTAAAAGGGAGGAATTAACTTCTCTAACACTTTCACTTGTGGTTTTGTTTTTTTTTTTTCAAAGCAATTTGCATGCTTTCGAATTACTCTTTTGATTTGACTGATGGATACTGTTGGGAGTCACGCAGATTGAAGAATGCTGAACGAGTAGTACGTAGCAGAAACATGTTGTTTTCACAGCTGGAAATGATCAAGTATATGCACCAGTATCTATATCTTTTTTTCATATTAAGAGTAAAATTGAAAGGAAATACCTCACTAGATGGCCAGAAGTACTCAAAGTTTGCAGCTATATCAAAGGTGTCAACAACTGATCTGCATTCTTTATTTGATGCTAAAAGTCATAAAAAAGGAAAATACCAGAAGAGTGACTTTTTCAGAGTTACACACTATTCTCTTTACAGTATTGTGTTTGTAAACAACAGTTCTGCCTGACTGCTGATTTGAAGTGCTGAACAAGAAATTCATTATGCTATCAACTTTCCCTCTTGTTGACCCACCAGCAAATTTACTTCAGTTTTTTTCTTATATGGGCTTTTGCTCTAAATGGTTTTCTATTCAGAAAGGGCTAATGTTTAGACTGAGTCAGACTGTGTAGAGGGTGTTAGTGGGTTCTGCAGTACATATGGATTTTACCTAAAAGATATGTTGTGTTCTGAATAGGAGGAAAGTTTGGGGAATAGGGGAGACAGAAATTAACCTTTTATTATCTAAAACATCCTGGATCTTGTGAAATATATGTAATTTGGTCAGCACTGTAACAATGTATCTGATTTTATTTTGTCCTGTCTATGATCATCCTCACTGCATAGTAGCCATAGGTCTTTCTTCTTTTTGTTTTTATATCCACAATACCATTTTTAAATTGTTTGAAATATTACAAAATGTTTAACTCAGGTTGGCTTCCAACAGTGCTTATCTATTCCTTCAGTTTTTGTTTTAAAAAAGCCCAAGCAAACACAACCATTTTCTTTTTTTTCAGTATTTCCTATATTTTTGTGGTAGTAATCAAACTGAAATCTATGCATGAACCATGAACACCAATACACCTTTCTCATACTGTGTCATCTAGTGTATTTTCAAATCTTAGCTCACTGTGTGTGAAAAGTTCAGGGGTTTAATGAATACTATGTGCAACACATTTAATAATAACAGAAGTTTTCATCACTTCCCAGTGTTGGATCCACAATGATCTATTTATAAAGCACACAACATAGAAAATGTGTGTGGAAAGTTACATATTTCAGTAATATAAAATATACCACACCTAAGAGATTTGCATATTAAATGAGTTTTGTCATTTGCTTAAATCTTTGCCTTTAAAATCATTTTGTTGAACGTAAGCTAAAAGATTAAGTTTAGGCATTCTAACAGCTTAAAATATTCTCGGCACAAGCCCCCTGGTAGATTTTCCTAAGCCTAGACTACTCTCTGGAATAGGAGAGAAGCTAGACTACATGATTTCTATGACACTTCAAAATACCTGTGTTTCTGAATTCTTGAGGCATAGAAAATATCGTGTTAACTTGTTTTATCACCTTTTAATATTATCGAAGTTATCTAAATTTTATTCATAGAACAAAATATGTTTTTAACAAAAGAAATGGCATCGTAAACTCCTGAAATAAACCAAACACTTTGAATCTCTCGATGTATAAATTCAAGATTATAAATGTTATTCCTTCTTTATTGTTCTTTGATAATTTAATTTATCTTCAACTCTTGGCTTCTCCCTATGACATTTCTTGGTTATGAGACAAAGTTTTAAAATTCCTCTAAATACTTTATTGGGATGGTAAAATCTGTTGTGTGTTTATCAAAAATACAAGTATGAATATCCAGCAGCCAAGTAAACAGAATGTTCACTTTGTGCGGAAATTATTGATATTTATAAATAAATCAATTATATTTATTTTTCAAATATATTTAAGTATCCCTTATGTGTTTTATTGTCTACTAATAATGAATAAGTGACTTTTAGAATGTATTGTAGTATATTGTAGTATATTCTTCCAAAATCAACATTCGATGCACTTACATTTTTGAAAACCTGTTGCAAGCATTGATATCTCTCTTAGAAATGAAATGTAGTTTAGTCAAATTTTGTAGTTAGAGAACAGTTAATTTTCAAGCCTGTAATTGCAATAGTAATTAATCTTTGCCAACTGTCACATCAAAAAATTACGGATTTGATAGCACATATGTTCCAATTGCAATCATTTCAACAAGGTGTTGATGTGCAGATATTATTGTTTAAACATATTATATGATAATAAGTGATGAAACACATATTCTCACTTCAAAGATTCAGAAAGATCTAGTAGGAATTTCACAAAGACTTGTTTTCTATGTACATTGCTGATTATGAGGCAAAAAACACAATAGCTCTTGAAGGACAAATACTGCTAAAATAAAGCAGAACTTTTACGTATCATATTCAAATAAAATTCTATAAAGATTTCTGGTGCTATGACATCATAATTTTTAGATTCTAAGATCTAAAACAGTTCTAAAAGAAACGAAAATCAGAGGAAAAGTTTCTTGCCCTTTCCTGGCAGTAATAACAGACCATTATTACTTCTACCAGTAAAATGTACAAATGTTTAAGCCATACAATGGCTGTTACTTCTGTCCAGGCAATATGGTAAAATAAATCTGGTCTCTTAATAAAGCATTTTGTTGACAACTGAGTTGAAATATTAAAAGGCTCAGATAGTACAGTTATCTGAATTCTGATAAAGTAAAATTCTTGGTTTAACTAAATGTCTGGCTTATCTTTAAGAATAACGTAACTGCCCTCCCCTGGGCTTCTGCCCTTCTTCTGAAGGCTCCAAATTCACCTGTCTTGATTGTCAAAATTCTCCTATGTGCAAAACCACACTCATTGCTGCAAATGACATTTGTATTTGTTTAAAGGAATTACACATTAGCAACTATTACATTACTAATTTAGTATCCTACATTCTTATTTCAAAAGAAATTTAGCTTCTAGCAAGAACCAATGGAGGAAAGCTGAGGAAAGGATAGATTGGAATTAGTATGCTGTGTAGGTAAATTATTTGAAGGTTATATTTTATGATTGTGTAACAGCCTGCCTCCAGGAGAATACTATCTGCTTTCATATTTCATGTTGTCTTTCCACATGTACATTCTGACTTCCTTGCCATTTGGTTGGATGACTGTACTAATTAAAATGAAGACAAGCTATGTCAAGATCTAACGTATTTCTTACCCAAACATGAGGAATTAGTGAAAAAAGCGTTAAAAGACACATGGAATCTAGCCCAAGTCTTTCCCAGCTGCTTTTCTTTACTTTTTATATACATATTAGAATAAAGCAGAGAATTAATAGTATTGCAGAACTGCATAGTGGGATTAACTGGAGTTGTATTAATATATGAAAGTCAGCATCATACTGGGTATTGCAAAATACCAGATAACAATGATTGCACCTCTCAATAAATTAGTTGTTTACACTGACATCAATGGCATTGGAATCACCCATTGAAAAGTGTAAAACTCAGTCATGTGTTTATGAAATCTTAGGTCTCTGAAGGTAATTTTTAAATTGCAGCTGTTCAGTTTCCCACAGATCAGATTGTGTTAGGGACTCGGATGCACTGGTTTAGGCTGGGATAGAGTTAATTTTCCTCGTGATAGCTAGTATGGGGCTGCATTTTGATTTGTTCTGAAAACAACACAGGGGCATTTTTATTACTGCTGAACAGTGCTTACGCAGATTCAAGGCCCTTTTTGCTCCTGTTCAAGGTCAGTGCTCTGGGCAAGCATCCAACGACAAGGTGGGAGTGAAGGCTTTTGCTGCTGTGTCCCAGGCAGAGCGCAGAGTAAAGTTCTGTCTGTGGCGAAGGAGGGGGCGTGGGAGGAAGGAGCCCCCGCACGCAGCCGACTTAATAGCAGGGAAAAAGCTCTCGGCATGAAACAGCTGGGAGAGCTCAGTTATCATGCCCGATTCTAGACGAAAACTCACGGCAGCAATGGCTCAAAGTCTGTAACCTTCAGCAATTTGGACGATGCAGCCCTCAGGTTCTGGCCTGGTCTCGGCCTGGTCTTGGCCTGGTCTCGGCCTGGTCCCTTGCTGGCAGAGTTGTGGCAGTGCTGCCTTCGTGCTGCTGCCCGGAAGGCCAAGAGGGAGTCACTCCCCTGCCTGCTGCCTTTAAAGGCTCCTGACGTAACGTTCCACCTGACTCTCTTAACCAATTAAATGCGGAATTATCGTACTACATGGAATAATTCTATTTGTCCATTTCCCAAAACAAAGAGTTTTAGCTCAAACCAGGACAGCTCCTCACAGTGCCCTGCCAGCAGGTAGGCTCCAAACAAAAAAGTTTGGAGGTGACACAGCTGGGATAGCTGACCCAGCTGACCAAAGGGGTATCCGTACCAGCCCATGTTGTGCTCACCAGCAAACGCTGGGGTAACAGGAAGGAACAGGGATGCATTAGACTTACGGCATTTGTATTTCCACTCTTGTTATGCAGGATGGAGTCCTGCTTTCCTGGGAGTGACTGAACACATACCTGCCAATGGGAAGTAGTGAATGAATTCCTTATTTTGGTTTGCTTGTGCGTGGAGCTTTTGATTTACCTATTAAATGGTCTTTATCTCATCCATCGTGCTGTTGGGTAGTGAGTGAGTGGCTGTGTGGAGCTTGGCTGCTTGCAGTAGTTTAAACACAATGGAGTGTTGCATTCGAGAAAATGAAAAACTGCACGAGTGGGTTTGAGAGCACAGATCTTCAGTGTTACTTGCTTTAATTTTAAAGACCAGTGGGTTGACTTGCTTAAGCCTAGTGGGTGGCAGTCAGGTATTATAAACAGTTGTTCTGTTTCGCATAGTCAAGACAACAGACACTTATCCTTCATCAATATGGTGACTAATCTCATCCTGAATCTTAGCATAAAGGTGCAAGAATGTACAATAAAGTGCAGATTCCTTCCTATTCCTTAGTTATGAATGGAAAAGTACAACAGACACAGGGACTTGTGTAATTATACCATGAGAATTGAAATGGTAATTGTCACTGGCTTTTTGTTAATTTTTATGTGTATTAAATCAACTAATTCTGCTCAGCTCCCTCTAGACTGGCTATTGGTCTGAACCAAGTAGATAACTTGTTTTAAATCTGATGCAGTGGTTTGCATAAGTACATTTCTTTCATTCTGTGGTCAGATAGATTTGTAAAATGATCATTCAAGAGAAAATATCTTTATTTGGACTGCAAAACTAAAAGTTTTCAAGATTTTCCCTTCTTGTAATCACGCCAAGTAATTTGCTGGTAAGTCTTGCATGGAAAACTGTTGGTGTATCTTTCTAGCAGAATTTAGAACTGTGGAAAATATGCTACTCTCTCTGGGAAACTTAGCAGCCGAAACCCAGCTGCAACACTATCGGGTGGGAAATCATCTCTAACTGGCCTTGTTTTATTAACTCTAACCAAAACAGTAGCTGTGTGTGGACTAACCCCTTTTATCCAACCACAGTGCCCTAAGAGATGCATGCTGTCTGTGTGACAGAGACACTATCCAATCACCATGTAGCTAGTCGGGTGGACAAGAGTCTATAAATTGCGATGCATTGTAAACAATAAACGAGCACAATTCCTAACCATATTGGTGTCCATGTTGTGACTCGGACTCCGTCCGTAGAAGGGTCCCTGCAACAGAAAACACCCTGGCAAAAAAAATTGTAATAATAATAATTAGTAGTAGTAATACAACTATTATTCAGGCATTGTAAATTTAGATTGTCCTGAGCTGAACAGCTTCTCTGAGTACGTTAACTTTGTTTCAGTGGAAACTGTGGATTGTCATGCTTCCTCTTGTCACTTACAATAAAACAGGTCAGACTTAAGCTCCTGGCATATGTAATTTTTGTCTGTTTCTTCTCCAGTAAAAATTGCTGACTGGGTTGACTATTTTTAAATGCATTTCAAACTATTTCAATCATTACAGGTTTAATTTTATTTCTGCATCATAGGTATTTTATAACCCTGACAGATAAATCTACCTTTTAGAAGTCAAAAATGAAATTTTGCACAATGCAACTCAGTAACAAATATGATAACTATACGGACAAGTTTATTTTCTTATTTCTAATAATTATTAATGTTTAAAAAATTAATTAAGATATTTGAAAAATGCCTATTGCATACTGGTGACCATTGAACACTGTTAGGATACTTTATGAAATGAGAACAGCGTTTATTGAAGGGTTTATTTGCCTTGTAGTGCTTTATTGAGTAACTCTATTGAGCTTTTCTAGTGGTAATATCTAATTTTTTTTTAAAGATCTCTGTTAAAGTATGTTATCCTCATTTTAAAGCTAGGAAGGATATGTGGAGGTATTTACTTAAGGTCAGCCACCTGCTGTATGCAGTGATTTCTCTTTCTCCCGCAGACTTCATGTATGAAAGAAGTGAGGTTTAAAATTAATGGAATAACAGAAGTTTTTCAGTTCAGACTTTACTGTGTATAGACTGTAACTGGTGCAATAGTGCATCTGCCTTTAAGCAGTTTCTATTAAGCACATTTAAGGACTGCATCTCTTTGCAATCTTCTTCTCTTTTAAGAAATGAATCAACACCAAACAGACAGAAATGCAAAATATCACCCCTTCCATTTGACAAGCTCTATGCTAAGTAAAGTGTGTTTGCAAGAATAATGTCATGTCACAGCCTTTAGAATCTCAAAGCTCTGACACTATGAGGTTTGTTCTTCTAGTGTTTTATTATTTCAAGTTTACTTCAGTTATGTGTTTAAGTACAGGAAAAAATATCACTAAGGGTTCCTAACGGTCCTGCTCCAATTTATGTTTGATTGAAGAGTTTGAATATACTGAATTGGTAAAAGTTGATAAAAATTCATGTAAACCTCATGTCTGGAGGATGCCGACATTAAAGTGGCTCAGCCATTTCAGTGCTAAGTGAGAGAGAGGTGACCTGGGGCTTTCAGCATCTTACAGTAGATTATAACTAAAAAATAATACTTTGTTTCTTCTCATAAGAAACAGAGAGCATTTGCTTTTAGGAAAGAGGATTTTAGAGATGATTGCAGACAAATTTCAGTTTATTCCTGGAAAATCAGAGAAAAGTACATACATTTGCTGAGTATCTTCTCCTGAATATTAACTATCTTGGTATTTTGTCAGGTATGGCACCCATATTAACTTTTCATCTTTCAATCTTCAGGCTTTTTAAACAAAAAAGATATTGCAAAGTATTTTAAAATGTGAATAGCAGTAACGAATTGGAATTGAATTGTAGAATATAAATATAAGCTGTACCTTACTTGTAAAAACTCACAGACTTTGTTGTGTTTTGTTCCAGTGAAACCTATCCTTGTTTCTTTCTATATTAAAGATTTTTGTTTGCTTCTTGATAGAGAGTTGTAGTTATTTTAATGTCCTTTAAAATATAGCTTGAGGTAAGAGATAGAAAAAGACCAGGATTTTGTCTTAACATGCAGGTCAGTATGCTCTCTCAGAGAAAAACTGTTGCATTTCCTGGCATTTTTACAGCAGACCCTAAATAATTTCTTGCCATAATTGCTAAGTGAGACAAAATCTGTTCCAGAATTTGCTCTTAGGCTAAGTAATGTAATGAAAAAAAAAAATCTGCCAAGAGTTAGTACAGCATATAGAGTGTCTTCTGCCAATTATTATCAATTATGTGTTTTACAAAACTTTGGTGAGATCTACTTTCATATTTGCATGTATAGTTCATACAGAATTTGAAAAATAAAATAAGTTTGACTTGATATAATTTTTCTGTAATCCCAGTGGGACTTTCGCAGTGCAACAATATGTGTAGATTTACAAGGGGATCTAGGCAATAACATCTAAAATGTGGATTCTCAGAATCCTTGTCTGGTATGAAAGACGCCCAATTCCTTGGTCATGTAAATTTCTCATGACAGAATTCTATAGATATCTAATTTTCTGCTTCTGGACATGAACAGATAGTTGTCACTGGCTGGCTGAGGCTGGACAATCATAGAACACTCTCTCTAATCAGCCCATCTCCCGTTTCAGGAGACAGGGTTAAGAAGAGGGATAAGAAAAGAAAAAAATCGTGAGGCCTCAGTTAAGTTTGGGAAACTAAAACACTTTTAATAACAATAGAATGATATTATATACAGAATAATAAAGAAGAGATTAACGAGTTTATATTGTATCAGAAATCTGGCGCAGCGAGGGTTAAACCGCAGTTAAGGAAAAAAAAGCGGTAAGCCAAGCTACCAGTCAGTTCAATGCTGACAGCACATGGCCCCGGCAGGGAGGCACGGGTGGTGGCCATGGTTGTTTACATGCAGGGACAGGCCAGTGGAGAAATGACAGTAGTTGCAGCAGGCATACGCAGTAGTGGCTGGGGGCTAGGGGACAAGAAAAC
>NW_010427560.1:8099-33486 GCF_000710305.1 Buceros rhinoceros silvestris | reverse complement strand
TAGTGGCTGGGCCATAGAGCAAAAGCAACCGATGTCAGTAGTCGCAGTAGTTGGGGCAGAAGCAGCAGTGGCAGAGGCTGTGGTTGCAAAAGAGGTGGTAGAGACCATGGCAGGCAGCAGTGCTGAGCAGTAGTGAGAAAGGGGGATCTTGACAGGCAGCAGAGAGGCGGTGAGAAGGGAGGTCGTGGCAGGTCTGAACAGTGAGCAAAGAACAATGAAGTTTCTGTCTACATAACATTCTTAAAGAAAGACCGAGCCCGCCAAAAGCTCTACAGCCAGTGAGATGCGCTGACATACGTGTCGGGAGTATGTACCGGCTGTTTGATGTGTCCATCAAAACTAAAGTAGCCCTGTTTATCTTAAACCAGGACAATAGTTAAAATTCTAACAACACTAATCTGCCTAAACTCAGTGGGAGTCATAAAGAGCACGGTTCTGTATCTGTCTCTGTACAGAGCCTAAACCTGAAGGCACGGTAAGCAGATCGGTCTTCATTGCATAGCAACTGCCTGTAACATTTTAATAAATACAGAATGAAAACTTATGATAGCACAAAACTTATGCAGTTTTGTGCATGGCATGATCTGTAGCATGTATTTAGCATGCTACTGAGATGCGTAAACTGACTTAACTACAATAATAGAAAACAAAAACTTCATAATATTTTCAGCTTTCTCTTTGTTGCCCGCCTATTCTCTCCTGTTTCATGTATTCTTTAAAACTCTTCCAAAAGGAGATTTAATCCTATATATCATACAGGAAAATGTGACTCCGGACCTGGCTATGGTAAGGCCTCCAGCGCAGACTGGCGGTAGATTCTACTAGTTAAAAAAATCTGACTTGAGATAAAATGAACAAGGGAAAGAAATCCTTTTCTTCCTAAATATCCTTACTGGAAAATTGTATGACACTTCTCTTTGAAATACACGATATACAAAAGATATATGATTTTCTTTACCCTCATAATTTCTTAAAGAATTTTTTATTCTGTCCAATGTAACCTCCTTCCACGAGTGGTTAAGCATGTTATATAGAACACATTTTTCCAGCAAAATACATAAATCTTAACAAATGATATTTAAAATACTAACACGGAAAATTTCATGAGTTCTTATGTTCTTTTCTGATTTTTGGTTCTCTGACTCTTGGAGTTCTGATTACATCCTGTAATTCTATGTTCATTTCTGTTATGAACAATTCCTATACTTTCCTTCTGATTTATGAATCAAAGAAGCACTGTGCAACAAAACTTGAACAGCATTTTCAATATGGGAGGATGTACAGGAAGTGCTGTGATTATCAAGAGGAAAACAACAGTTTGATAGTATACTGCTGTAACATACTTTCTTAACTTCTCAGGTAGTAACATAATGATTTGTCTTAACAAATGACTGTCACAAAATCCTTATGAGTAATACAAAATGAGCAGTCACTCTTTATTCACCCTTGTTATGCTTTTAGTGATTTTCAAACTTCTATCACACCCCCCGTAAGTCATCTCTTTTCCAAGCTAAAAAGTCTTGACCACAGAACTTTTCAATATATGGAGGCTGTTCCATACCTTTGATGATATATATTGCCCTTCTTTGAACATATTATGTTTAGCTGTGCTACATTTTTCTGTAGATAAGGGAGAGTAACTGCATGCAGTGTTCAAAGTGGGAGCAACTAATGGATCTGTACAATGGAATAATGAAGCTTTCCTTTGTCTCATTCTTTTCTAATAAAAAAAGCAAATCAAATACTAGAAATGGGTCTCTACTACTGAACTGGTGATTTCATGGAACTGCCTGTCACCAACACCACTCCTGCAACTCACCATCCCTCCAAATTTATTTGCGTGGTTAGTAACAGTCAATTCAGCATCTCTAGCGAAGATAATACGTGAAGCTGTGACTGTTCCATAAAAGTAATTTTATATTTGTCTATCTTAAGCTTCATATGACATTTTAATGCTGAGTCAGTCAATCATACAAGATGCTTCTACAAGTCTTCAAAGTCTGCCTTTATCTTTAACGTGAGATAGACTCTCCAGCAGTCTTCATTTCACTTGTCGATCCCTTTTGCTAAGTTACACATTGCTATGTGGATTTGTATGGATCCCATCTCAGACCTCTGCAGAGCTCTTCTGGTGACATTTCTGGCTGTGGGGAGACTCAAAATGTACTTCTACCACCTGTTTCCTGCCTTTAAGCAAATTATTTAGCTATGCAAGGGTCTTCACACTTCTGATGTGCTGTGGTCTTACGCTAGGGCTGATTAGTTTTCTTTGTCAGAAATATTTTGGCAATCCATGGAAATTACATCATCCAGTTTGCCTTCACTCTCCTGTGACAAGAATTATACCTGCACGATAGACTTAGGTAAATACTCTAGAGCACAACCATTTATAAATAAACACATAGAAATCACATGGTTTCAAACAAATTAATATAAGAACTAGAACAGATAGCATGATGTGCTGAAGTATGTTGGTGTGGAGACTTGTCTGGAGCCTTGGATCTGCTTCACTTCTTTATTCTCTGTATTTACTTGCAAGCAATTGGTATCAAAGGCTTCACAGGAAGTGCAGGAAGAAGAAATGATGAGTGGCAGGGAGGTATTTCAAGAATGGAAATTTTTTATAATATGAAGCTACTGTAAGTGCTTTCCTAAAGAGTTTGGAGCAATGTATCAGCTGTCGTGAGTGTAGAAATGTTGAATTTTATTCAGCTATTATATCTCAAGTGCTTCATCTCAGTGACAAGCATTTTACAATTATATTACTCTGTCATTGAAAACTGGACTTGAAGAACAAAGTGATAACATGTCTGGTTTCTGTTCTGTGAATCCAGAATAGTTGATGAAAAGCAGAAATATGACAGCTGTTGGTTTGTTTTTCTTTTTCTTACTTCAATAATAACTGTTTGAAACAGAATTCAACCAATACACAATATCTTGAGCACTACATCCTTTTAACACATCCTTTTAAAACATCTCTTAACACAGAAATCTACAGAGGGGATAGGGAAGAAGAGGACTCAAAATCACCTATAAAACTTAGTTAATCACTTTTCACTGAAATAACTGATTTCTTAACTGTCATTTTTTCCTTGACTATCACAACATAAATTTTAAGGAAGTGTAAAACAAATATACCCCAATCAAATGAAAAAAACAACAAAAGACTCCTTTCAGCAATAATTTCAAAGCCTTTGCCTTTTGTTTTTTTAATCATCATTGGCTAAATGTTTATGTTATTGCATTGAAATACGATTAAAGTATCAACTCTGCTTGGATTACTTTAACTTGTCCCTTGTGAAGCACGGCAGAAACGCACATCAAAACTGACAGATCAGTGCTTTGAATTAGCAAGCGTTACAGAACTTGGGATGACCTATACCGTTGCTGTGTGACTCCTGTATCTCAGGCAACTCAAATGGAGAAATTGTTACTGAGTGTGTAGATACTCTGCTTCATTGCTTTTGTCAGCAAATACTGTCTTACAAAGGTCAACTATTTTTATGAAATAAAAATCTGGATTTTTGTAGCACATGCTCTGAGGAGAACTTGTTTATGCACATTATATATACTAAAAAGCCTGCTAATAGGGTAAGTGTTGGTTGAAATCAAGACAGTGGAGAAAAAAACCTGCCTTTCATGATGTGCTCCACTGAAGTATTAATTACCAAGGGAAAAATAACCACTTACATTAACAAAACATTTATTGTACTTTTACATTTAACAACAATAGATCATATGTAGTTACAACACAGAATATTTTAAAACACACATAATTATCAGATACCTGGGACATTTATTTAATTTTGAAGATTCTTAGTTGTCTGGGTATTAAAGTTATGTAAGTAAAGTTTCTGTTTCAAAGATTTACCTGCAAAAGAAATAAAGAGGAAATTGTGTTTGGATTTCAGGGCTTGGTCCAAAAGAAATCCAAATAATATTTTAGTTACATGAGTATCTAATAATGGAATGAATGCTCTATCAACAGCTTTGTTAGCCCTGTAGTCGAGGGCCTGTGACCAGGCTGACCTTGGTGGGGTTTGTTATCATGTTTGTGACCCTATGCTGTTTTAGTGATTCTGCTTCTAAGACTTATGTAAGATTATTTGCTCTGTGATACAAAGCTGCTTTGCACTGTTTTGCTCTCAGAACTCCTGCTTGGTTATCCTTTTGTGTTGCGCAGCATATTCTATTATAAAAGTGTCCCTTAGAACACAAACCGCCTTTGAAAGCAGTGAGCAAAAACTGCTAAATTGGTCTACTGTTGTTTTCTGGCTATTTCTTCTCCCAACAAAAAGGAGAAAATGTTCACCTTTTTCAGGCAAGATAGCTTTTTTCCACTGTATTACCAGTCTTTTTCAGAAACTTCGGCAGGGACTGAGAAAGAAACAACAGTTTCAGAAAAAGCACATCATTTCTTATTTCATTTCCTGCTTCACATAGACTATTTTTTTCTCTCCAGACTGTCAATTTGACTGTTGTACAGAAAATTGCAACTCTTTTGTACTTCCCGGCTCCCTTGGACCTCCACTTGCATTTTTCTTTATCAAACCTATAAAGAAGTGGAATGGAATCCTGAAAAGCAATATCAAGTAACAGATGCTGAAAACAATTCAGAAAGGTCATTCTGTCTAATTTTAAGGTCATCTTCATCCACTTTTTCCAGCAGGATGTCATCTCTTCAGTATTTATACCACTTATACCACAGGTATAAATCTCTTCTGTCTTTATTTTCTGAAAGATAGAAATAGCCTCTCTTCAATTTCATGGAAGAGATTTTTTTTCTGATTTTCTCATCTTACCTTTCTCTCCAATCTGCCTGCAAGGCAAGAGCTTACACTAAATACAAAGTTTTAGAGATAACCCATTTTACATTAGATAAAGATTCAAAAAAAATTATTTAGTAATCAGCAATTTCGCATCTATATCTTCCAAGTATACCTTCAAGTGAAAGAAAAATACTTCTATCCACCCTCTCATAATTTCAAAACATGTCATTAGTGAGGGAAAAATTGTTTAGGAAAAATCATGGAGAAAGGTGAGAATACATCAGTGACAACTGAGTCATATTCAGATTGCTTCATTTGCTAGCCCTGCCTGCACTGTGTGCTGAATAGATAGTGTTTTTCATTGCCCCGCTATTTGCCACACAGATAGGAATTTGTGAAGACCTTGTGAAGTCTTCAACTTTCAACCACTGGAAATTTAATTGGAAGACAAGGAAATGTCTGGTTTTTTCACTACTGTGAAAATGCAAGCATTTCTCTGTTCAAATGGAGGCTCAGCTTTGAGATCTCACAGTGAATTTATTGTAATTTCCAAAGGATGTGACAGTGAATCTGGCTTGTTTGGCTTTTTTAGCTGACTTAAAATGTCAGGCTGCCTGGTTACGAGAGTCAGAACCTACTACAATGGTCTAAGTGATCATGCAAGGAGATGTCAAATCTACCTCACTATGCTGCAAAGCAATTATCCAATGGAGCATTCAAATCCAGATAACAGGTTTTGTCGTTCATTTAACGGATATATTTTAAAAGCTGTCAGATATTTGAATAGTTTTTTTCCTACTACTACGTGGTTATCCTATCCTTGTCCTCAGGTGAATCTCTGATTAGCAGGGAATTCTTTAGACACATTTATTTACAGTTATACAGAAACATTCATGGAAAATCTCTCTTTTTCTGGAAGCATGTGGAATCCACACATTCTGACAGAAAACTTTCCAGTTCTGGGACAAGGTGTGTTTATGCTTATCTTTCCATTGCTCTCCTCATTAAAGAACAAGATAATTGAGGCTGGAAGAAACCTCAGAATATTGAAAAACTCTAAGGATAGAGACCACAGAAGCTCTCCAGGCATCCTGTTGGGGCACTAAGGAATATGTATTTCACGGACATGCACAACAATTCCAAAAACAAGAAAGATTTGGGCACAATCTATCTTGAAAAAAAAAGTCTTTCTGGCAAAGACAATCTTATGTTTTCATTTAAATGAATATTAAGGCCTGTGTTTTCCTCTCTCCAAAACCTTTAAAGCATTGGATCTTAATTTTTTTATTTATGCATAGAGGTTTGAAAAATATTCCTCATACTTCTTGTTTCTCTCTCAGAAAGAATTTTATTTTCAACTCAATTTCCAAGCAAGGTGTTTGATTATGACTAAGCATACTATTATGGTGTTTGCCAAGTAAAATGCCTGTAATGGAAATGGTCCACATGTACTCATTATCTCTTCAAGTTGCCATTCATTTAATTGACTTTCCATCTTGAGTGTGCTATAGCTAGTTGCTTGAGATATCCAGGTGCAGTTAGTTATACTTTGTTCAGTTACTTTCTTGAAAAATAAAGATGAGACGATACGCATGAAGCTAGTAACAGCTAGCTTCATGCTAAGCACTGAAGCACCTTCAAGGAAAAACATAACTTAACAAATCCCTCTCCCCAATTATTAGTGTAATAAGAAGGATTAGCTTAATTCTAAGCAATTAAAATGGTCCAGTTAAAATATTTAATGATTTGTCTATCTCTTTATAATTACTAAATATAGGATTGCAAATTCTAGTGGGATTCAGTTAAGCAGTAGCAATTACATTTAAAAATATTTTTACTTATTTTTCATGCTGTTCATATATTATATTAAAAACTGCAAAGATACTGTTAACAACTGTTTTTCAAAGCAAGTCACATATATAAAACTGAATGTATTTAGAACACCAAGCAAGATCAGACTTTGCAACAGTTTAGATTATGTTTCTCCATTTCTAGATTTGCCTGAATGGGAGATGTCTCTAAAATTGATTTGTACTACTTCACTGAAGTCCAGTTAGAAAAAAGGCTCCAATTAAAGTCTAAAATCTTACTGGTTCTTTTTCAACGCTTAAGATTACGCATAAAATTATATTGTATATAATAATAAGGTTTAAAAAATTATTTAAGATCCATTAAAATAGTTTTAGAGGAATATTGTTTAAACATTCCTCAAGTTTTCATTGAGTAGCGATTGCTGATTGTGCAGGATGCTGTGTCCTACTTCTGTAGGATTAACAACAAACAGCAGTTCACTTAGGCTCATTGTCTAGAAGATGGAGTGAGAAAGAACAGTGTTTTATCCACTAAGTCATCAAGGTTCCTCTTCTTAAAGAGTAGATAAGAAGCTTTAACTTGAATTACAAATGTAATGTTCAGAAGATTTTGTTGCAGTACATATTGGTATTCAGTGTTCTAAATGCCAGTACAAAATGACAGAGTATCAAACATGTTGAATCATATCACTGAAAGCCAGGAGACAGAGCAATTTTCAGCCTTCTAAGTCCAATTTATGTTTATAAATGGAAAGCTCAGTTTGAGCCCTACTTAACTGAACAGACAATGCTAGCATGAGGTTAGATTTTCATATGAGTCTGCTTGTTTATCTCTAATTATATGCTAATCAATTTTATTTCTCCTTTAAACTCAGACTAGGCTGTTTCCATGTCATAATCAACCCCACACTGAAGCAACAAAGCAGCTTTATATTTACCACATCAGCAGGGTTTAATTGTACATTTGGACAATGAAAATGAAGATGAATTCAGTTTCATTGTCCTTACTATGTAGCAGTATACAATGCACTTTTAGTTTGTGCTGACACATTTACGGTGGAGATATTAAACTGTAACATCCAAATATTTGCTAACACAATGTCAAGCTATTTTGCTCATATTATTTTCTAATTTGTGCACATTGGCTGTGCTCTATTATATTTTCCACCATTTAAAAATATTGACACTAATTGTATTACTTTGGTACATTGTAGGTTAGAGAAAAAAAATAGAAAAAGGTGTCTTTCCTAAAAAGGATAGAGAAATAGTCCAAATGAAATATGAGGAGCACAGACTTATTTCACAGAACAAGTTGTGCTGTGAAAAACATGCTGTATCACTAAACCAATGTGCAAATGCCAGCTAGAAATCCAAGTCACTTGTGGACACTGCAGGAAAAAGAATTGGAGAGGTGGAAGTACCTTTTTTACAAAGTACCTTTGTTCCTACAGATACACAATCATGATGATTGAGAGCACGCTTGAATCAGTGCAGCTAAAAGTTTTATTTTTTAATCAAGGCTTTTAATTACGCAAACCTTCAAGTAGTCACTACATCCATGACTGTGAATAAACCCAAGTGCTATAATGAGTCCAGTACCAGACAAAGGCAATGTGCAAATATTTGTGCAAGCTGCTCTTTCAAAATGCTCAAATGAATATCTTCAGGAAATACGTCTGCTCAATCTCATTTACAGTTAAGAGGGATTGAGAAAGGAGACATGCTCCACTGCTTCGATAAAGAGAATATCTGATCCTTATAGCTGAAAGAGAGAAAAAAGTTACAACTACTGTCATTACATAAATGTATAATCTCTGAGTGACTATGTACATAGTGTTTTTCAGAGAACAATATCAGGTAAACAGTGTATCTTTTTTTTGGTGGGTTATAGAGGCTATTCAGAGTTTACTTATAATTTAAAACAGGTGACAGACCATTATGGCATGAAACAGAACTTTCATTTAAGCAGAATTTTAAAAAGTGGCCAAATAGTGAAATTCGGAGTTGTTCTTATGCTTTCTCTTTCCCAATATTATTGAGACAGCAGGTCAGTTAAATGATTCAGCTGAAGTAAAAAACAATTTACACTACGCTACACTAGAAAGGACTTTATGAGAGTTAATTACTCTGTCAAGTGAAAAAGATTCAGTAACTGGGCAACAAAACCTCCGTTATCACCGTCTTTTACACAGATACTAGTGACAGTGAAGCATCTTTCTTATAACTGAAGCATCATAATTTCTAATTGTAAGGTAAAGATAGATTACACACTTATGTTTTCCTCCCAAAACCAAATCTGAACAGAACCATGGATAATGGTAAAACTGTTGACCTGTCTTCCCTTTGTAACCTGAGATTGAAAAGATGTCAGGAAGTATGTCCCAAAGCAACTACATGTTTCAGAAAAGGCAAGTTTAAAAGAAATTATTTGGAAATCTTGAATGAAAAATGCAGCAATTCATACTAATACAATCCAAATGGTGCATAAGACAAATCATGTATGCAGTACAATGACCATGAAAGTGGCAGAAAAAAAAGTATTAAAATTTTCTATATTTTTGTGTTCCAAGAAAAATAAATAGGCAATAAGATCTGTAAGGACAAGATTTCTTTCAATTTTCAAGACTACTTTCAATTTACAGTTTATACCTACAGGTTGAAAGTTCAGATTTAATAGGAAGTCATAACAGAGGAATATGGTTTAAAGTTCAAGACTATATTTTATTATATATGTGGATATTAGTCTGTTGTAATTCAAATATTGCCATCTTAGTAAGTTGTTATTCTGCAAGCAAGATATATTTGAGTCTTGTAATTTGTCTGAGATTTTACTGTGCCTTTGTATTTCTTGCTCTTTTCCTTAGAGATTGCCACTTCCTTTGAATATGTATCCATTAGCATTATCACCATCATGGCTTGGCTTCGCGAACAAAGATCTGGGAAGGGCTTTTCCCACGCTCACTGCAAGCGATGAGTGCACCCTTCAAGCCTGCGTGGTGGATTTTTTAGGTGAGGCACCACTGTGCGTGGAACTGGCTCCACTCTTTATACCTGAGGTTCATCTGCCAGGGCCTAGCGAGCTTGGACGGTGACAGCGAAGTCCTCGGGTTGTAGGTTTGTTTAGAGTATCCTTCTCTTAGATGATGGATGCCTTACAAGGCTAAACGAGCTCCATCTGCCCGGGTTTGGAGTCAGAGCTGTCCTTCTCCTAGGATGGAGGCTAGTGAGCCCATCCTGCCTGTGGACACACTTTGTCTGACCCTTCAGTTGAGACCTGTCTGGCACCGGAGGCACATGCCACCACCAGCACAGTTCTCAAACTCAGAAGGGCACGCAAGCTCCTTCCCCACGGCAAGGGGGTGCCCGTGAAAGAGTCGCTGCTCTACCTCCGGACATCACGGACCCGGGCAGGGGGCAGCCGGGGCCTGCCAAGAACAGGAGTCCTGGAGGGTCCATTAGCATTATATACTTGGCAGAACTTACGTTAACTTGCTCTATGAAACATTGTGAAATGTTTTAGATGTTTTCAGTTGATTCCTCTATATGCAGAAAAAAACAAAATTTACAGCTTGAGCCTGGGTGATTTAGCTCCTTTAAAAGGGAGGTTACCAATTTAGATTTCTATTAGCCCATAAGGGTACTGTCATTAGGATTTTCCCTTTGTGGATGTGAGCGAGCTCTCAACCAATTCCAAATGAAAAGCTATGCCACTGGACTAATGTGATATTGAGTTAGTAAATCCAGAGCTGCAGCACACCACCATACTGAAATTACTAAAACCCTTTTTGATTTGTCATTCAGTCACCAAAGAGAAGGGACAGAGCATTCGTATGCCTTGTAGAAACAAAGTGAGAACACAATCACTATAACTTTTAGTTGCTGAAAACTTCATTTCATTGACTATTTTAGTACTATTTAGGATACAGTATATGAATGATACTGCCAATTTTAATGACCTGTCAAAACAGGGCAGGTCAATCATCTTTTATTTCAGCTGGACAGATTACATCAAATACTCTGAATGTGATAGTGGTAATTTTTCGCAAAGGATGATGCTGATAATATTTAGCAAAACGTGCAGCAGTCAGGCTTTCACATAATCTTCCTAAAGATATAACAACTCTGCATTATGTACTGGAAATGTAGAAATGAGGTTTTAGTAATGCTTTTTGTTAAATGTTAATTTCCCTGTGGCTCTTAGAAGGGACTCTAAAATAAACCCTTCTTGATTTTTTCTTGGGAAAAATGTCTTTAATCTCAACAGTTTCAGTTCCTTTGTCCAACCACCCTACTTGATTCCTGGCAGCTTCAATTCTGTTCTGTTTCAGTTGACGCAAAGACATTTGGTGCCACTTCATCCTTGAACAAACCTGCTACATTTTATCTTCTCTGCTTGTCTGAACACATTCCTCTTTTCTATTAGTCAGGCAGTAGTAGGAGCTCAGCCATCAGGACCTTCACTCGTGGACTCTGTTTTGCATTACATCCCCCACTCAGCAAAGGAATGACTTGTTTGACTCCTATCTTGGTAAGAAAACAGAGACCGTGTAAAGGGTATGTACTAAAAATTCAGCTGAGCAGAATCTTGGGGAAATAGTGTGGAAAATATGCAGGAAGAATGGAAGCATCAGTTGAACAAGAGAAATGTCATATGAGCAGAGAAGGCTGAGCAGAGCTTCTCTATTTGCAGTTTGTATGAGAGACTATCATACAATTGCTTTGCAAGTGTGTAATAGAGGGAAGAAAAGTGAATAGTAAGGTGTTCTTAGATGAAATGAGTACATGTAAGTATTCAGAAAAAAAAAATTGTGAACTGTTTCTCTATGTCATATAGAAAAGGAGTGAAGTGACCTGGAAATTATAATGCTACTCTTCCATTTATTTTATGTAGGTTATTAAGTCATACAAGTGCCAAGAACCAATTAAGGTTCATGTCTAAAAGGCATTTAGGACTATCAAAAAGAGCTACGATTCCACTTTCTAAAAATAAAATGTCATATTTCAGATGAACAAACATCTAGTTCAGCTCTTTCTTTCTGAAAAGTATTTGAGAACATGAAGGAGAGAAAATAACCTGAAACAATGTTGTAGTGAAAAAAGTGAGCAATAAACTGTCTAACAGAAAGGAAAATAGAGAAGGATGAAAGAGCAGAGTACATAAAGAGCCAAAAGGAATGTGTGAGAGAGAAGAGTTTCTCTCTCTATAATTTACAAAGGACATACATAAGTCTTTTAGTGTTGTTAAATAGTAATGCAGATAGTACCCAACAGGAATTCTACAGAAAAATGGTAAAACTACAGGGGTTTGGTTTGGTTTTTTTGTCACTGCTAGTAAAGTGTTCAGAACAATTGGCAAGATGATTTCTGGTGTATTACCTCCTATGTTGTACTTAAGATTTTGCGGAATATATTATTGATGCAGATGTCCTTGAGATCTATAAAAGTATATGATCTTCTTAACATTGGGGATTTAGGAAAGTTTTCTGAGTTCCATCATTTTTTTAAAAAATATTTGAATAAATCTAGTTCTTACATGGTGAAAAAGAAGAAAAAGAGGAAATTGTAAAAGGTGTTAGCTGTTATTTACACTAGGTGTAAGGCTCCACAGAATCACAGAATGGTTGAGGTGGGAAGGCACCCACCTCGTGCTCAAGCAGGATCACCCAGAGCCAGTTGCCCAGAACTGTGTCTAGGTGGCTTTTGAATATCTCCAAGGATGGAGACTCCACAACCATGCTGGGTAACCTGGGCCAGAGTTTCCTGATCTTCAGAGGGACCCTCTCATGTTTCATTTTGTGCTCTTGTCCTGACAAAGAGCACCTCTGAAAAGAGACAAATTCTGTCTTAAGACACCCTCCCTTCAGGTATTTGAAAAAATTGATGAGATTTTTGAGCCTTCTCTACTCCAGACTGAACAGTGTCAACTTTCTCAGCCTCTTCTGATCGGAGAGATGTTCTAGACTTTTAATCACCTTCATGATCTTTTGATGGACTCTCTCCAGTGTAACCATGTCTCTTTTGTGCTGGTGAACCCAGAACTGAATCCAGCATGTCAGATGTGGCCTAACCAGTTCTAACCTTGACCTGCTGGCAATACTTTTGCTAGTATAGCCAAGGTTACTGTTAGATATTTGTTAACATACCAATTGTATACACTCTGGGGACAATTCTAAGCTTACTGTGATGGGATTCGGTGACATCTAATCTTAGAACTGCAGAGACATTGTGGTATTTCATGCTGCGATACTGAATATAGGCTGATTAGCCCTGGCTTGAGACTCAAAGCTCTGCATAAAGCCTGGGCTTATCTCAGCTGTTATATACCTTTGGAATCGCATGTTTTCCACACAGAAATAAAAGTTCAGAAACCCATATATTTTTGTTAATAAAGCACAATGGCAAATAGCACAAGGAAACCATACCCTGGATCCCTGACACTCTGAACAAATGGATCCTTGGGCTAGAAGGTAATGATTCTTTTTCTCATGTGCCTGATTTTGAATTCTACAAAATTATACAGTTTTACCTGGCAAAAATGGAGCATGCTGTGTAAACTCAGACTAGCCTGTAGTCAGATGTTACAAAAATTTTCTGGGGAAAAGAATTTGGAAAGCCTTAGTCTGAGTTAAGTTCCAGGACTCAGGGATTCTAACAGGTTGCTGGATTGGCAAGGAATGCCTAATGTGTATGCGAGGAGAGGTTTTCTTTGCCTGTCTGTGACAATACAGATAACTGTACTATGTAACTCTAATGTAACTCTAAAGGGCTAGGAATATTTACTGGTAAAAATTCTGCTGTGAATATTTCTTTCTCAGACATGGGTAGCTGCATGCCACCTAAGACAACCTGTAAACTTGAAATGTACTTGTAGGAATAATCATTTCTATTTTAAAAAGTTTTACTGAAGACAAGAACAGGAAAAAAAATAATAGAAAGAAAATAGTGGAATATGAGGAAGAAAAGGCCTGGGAATAATGGACGTCCGCATGTGGTCTGTTAGCCACGTAACAGTTCATGTCATTCAGTGGTACAAAAATTATTTGTCTGACATGCAGGTTCTAGCGGGATCTTAATGACAGCAGTGTTTTATTTCAAAGCATGATAAGGTTAGGTTTATGCCTAAGCATATTGTAAAGAATCATGAGACATCTTGCCCTTTTAAAGGGCATGTTTCCAAGGCTTGAATTCGACAGTTGTAATACTGGATTCCCAGGATTTTTGTGCGTAAAAGAACAGTAGTATCTGGCCTCATTGTTTTTCTGAAGTGTATTTTGTTTGTCACTACCATGATTCTGAGGACTGATAATGCTTAAACTCCAGCATCTTTTTAGAGCATCAGGCATCCCCATGACTTCCTACTAATTTATTCCTTTGTGTTGACAATAATATTTTTTCCATTTGGAAAGTGACCTATAAACTTCCTGCTCAGCAAAAGTATGTTTTGCAATTCTGTAGTCCTGAAACATGTTTCTCTCATTAATAAGAAGGATTTCATTTGTCTTCAGATAATGGAAACACATTGTGCTTTAGATGTTTAGCCTTTGACATCTAGAAGATCACTCATCGCAATATGGAACAGAGAACTGAGTAGAGGACTGAGTTTCTTGAAGTTTCAAAGGAACTCTTAGAAAGCAAAATAAAATTTCACAGAAGGTCTCTTTTGATGTTCGCTTCAGTTTCCTTCACCAGCCTTTTGATCCTCAGAAGTTTAGTGACAACCAGAGGTTTCCTTCTGATAAATGATGAAAACTGATAAACAACACTTGCCTAACTAAAACTGAAAAGCAACCAGTGCAATCAGGTAAGTTAATGTTCACCTGCACCTTTTTATCCTGTGATATCGCAAAGAAAAAAGACAAGTAAGAAAGGTCAGAAATGAGAATTTCTTTTACATTTTGGCATACTTTGAGTTTTCATTCTACTTCTATAAAAGAAGGAAACACAATTTAGAAGACAATTTGAACATAGCTAACAAGGTGTTTTCTAGAGCAAAGCCTTCCTATTTTCCAATGATAATGATTTCATGCTGTACATCTAGAACACTGTCTTTAAGAGAAATCCCTAGACATTCCATATAAAACAGCTTCCTTTAGAATGCATTCTGTTTATCCAGACATGGCCTTGAGATATAATGATTCTCGTATTTGAACAGTAGAAAATGGCAATATGTTACTTTTAAGGAAGAAGGAAGGAGTGACTATTCCCCATGAAATTTCTAAGATCATTTAAGTGGACAGAATGTTATTAATTACTAAACTGGAATTCTACCAAAGGACTAGAACAATTTCTTGTTCTCGAAAACAAACAAAAAAGACAAACAGAACCACCATGGTGTCTTTCATTGCAACTGGACATGAAATTTAATTAATGTCCAATTGATTTAGTGGCCAGAATTGAAAAATGCTAATCCTTATTACTTGTTACTTTGTTTTTTATTTATTTCTGAATATAGTGGAAACCAGCTGCTTTCATGACTGTAAGAGCCACAAGTGAAACTAGTCTCACCTGCTTGAGACCATCTTTGTCAACAGTCAAGGCTCCTATATTTTTATACAAAAAATGGTATTTTTCTATATTGTACAGAGAAACCACTCTATTGCCTAGAAATTTGGGCTCAATAATAACAACAAAATGCTATCTCAAAAAAATCCCTGCACCAGTCTTGGTTTTGTAACTGGCTGTTAATTATTTGGCAAGTCCCTCCCTTCCCCTTTTACTAGGTTGGTTGTTTCTTTTAAAAAGATTTTCAAGTCTTTTCCTTTGTAGTTCTGAGCATTGCTTTTCTGAGAATCTCACTGCTTTTTAGTCAATACTACTGATTAATCCACAGCAATATAATCTTTGTTGATTTTAAGAATTATTTTGAATATTTTCTTTATATGAACTGTGATGCTTTCCCACCTGAAGTTGCAATGCTTGCCTCTGTCAGAAATATGGTAGAGTATTAGAGACGTGAAAATAGTGCCTTTAAGATAGGGAAATCCAATTAAACTTGTCCTGGATTTCTCAGTGTGTAGGATAGGAGAAACTTTTGAGAAGGAGGTTAGATAGACAAAGGCTATTTTGGCTATTAGCTTAGAAGAAGATTTGTGTGAAGATGACAGAAAGAATATAGCAAGTTTCTTGACTGGCAAATATCGTATCATTTCTTTGAAGCGATGAGAAATACTAAAAATATTCAGGAAACAGTCATTCAGCGAAGGTTAGAATTTTAAAAAATTGTTCACTCATTCATCCTTCATTACTCTGAGGGTGACCGAGTACTGGAACAGGTTGCCAAGAGACGTGAAGTCTCCCTCCTTGGAAATATTCAAAAGCTGTCTGGATACCACCCTGAGCACCCATCTCTAGGTGGCCCTCCTTGAGCAGGGAGGTTGGACCAGATTACATTCCAGAGGTCCCTTCCAGCTTCAACCATTCTGTAATTCCAAGTACCGGTGATTCTGACACTAATCAGTTGTTTTCTGAAAAGTATAGATTTCATAAATATGCACCGACTCTTCAGCTGAAGGTTCATGGTACTCTTTGGTCTGTCATTGACTTCCAAGTGAGGAAATAGAGAGAGAGAGTGAGGAGAAATCTAAGGAATGAGCAGTCTTTGACTAAACACAGCTCACACCTGGAAGTTAATTGAATACGCCTCTATTCTGCCAATGATCTGTCGTCACAGTCACAAATCCTTCAAATGCAACCACACTTCAGTTTCCCAAACTGGGAAATGGTTTAAGAGCCATGTAGTAATAATATTATCCATTTGTATAATTTCAGATAAATTAGGAATTTTGATTCCCAGTTAGGACTGAATAATGTAATTTAACTGCTGATGGAAATTGTAGCAGAAGAACCAATCCTTTTCTCTGAAGGTTGTGCATTGAAGGACTGCATTATGCATGATAACTTTTGATAATATTTTGGGGGAAAGGTTTCTCTATGGATAGAAATCCACCGTGGGCTTTACTTATAAAAACTAACAGTAGCAGACTAAAGCATGAATTGAAATGTTAGAGAACTATGGACATTAGGATATACAAGAGTAGTGGTTTATTTCATAAACATAATCAAGCAATGAGTTGCGAACTTCAGAAGTTACGACATACTGTTATAAATTAGTCTAAGTATGCTAAAGAAGGTTTAATATATATACTCAATTGCTAATATCAGCGAATCATAACAGAATAACAACGCTTTCAAGCAACCTCTGGAGGGCAAGTGGTCCAACCACCTCTGCTCAGGCAAGGTTAACCAAAGCCAGTTGCCCAGAACTCTGCCTACATGGCTTTTGAATACCTCCAAGGAAGGAGACTCCACAGCGTCTCTGGGCAACCTGTGGAAGTGCTCAGTCACCCTTACAGTAAAAAAGCATTTCCTGATGTTCATACGGAACCATTTGTGTTTCAGTTTGTGCCCACTGCCTCTTGTCCCGTCACTGGGCACCGCTGAAAAGAACCTGGCTTCATCCTCATCTTCCCTTCACCTGTTTAAATATATGTTCATAAGATCCCCTGGAGCCTTCTCTTCTCCAGGCTGAACAGTCTCAGATCTCTTAGCCTTTACTCATAGGAAAGATGCTTCAATGTCTTAATCATCTTCATGGTTCTTTGCTGGACTTTCTCCAGTAGCTCCGTGTCTCCAACATGAGTTATGTAAACAGTATGTTTTTCCCAAGTATATATATTAAACCTTCACTCCCAGGTGCCTATGCCACCAATTTTCAAGATCATTTTGAATTAAGCAGTGAATCCATATGACCCTAAAACATAATGAGATTATCAAAACAGGTGGTGTGAGTTTATCTACAACATACCGTGTCAACCAACCTAGTATTCTTTTTGAAAGGATAGCTTGCATCCTGGAAATTGAAAAGCATCAGACAGTAAGAACATATTCCAGTACATTTCCAATACTATTAAAGTTACACTGATCAAGATACTGTTCCCTTTTTTCTTATGAGCATCTGATGGCCCTCCATCTCTTTGGAGTCTCCCAGGCATTGTTTATACATACATTCTCTGTAAATAATCCAGCATGATGGCAGGAAATCCCTCGTAGGAGTGGTAGGTACCACAAAGACTCTATTTGAAATGCCAACACATACTTAAACAAATTTCTCCATCTATTGAGAATCCCTAACAAATCTTTTGTGAGGCAGAATGTATAGCCCTGGGGAAAACTTACAGAAAGTATGTATGTAGTTGCAATTACTGGTTTTTTAAGAATGTGCAACGAAACATAAGTAAATCTGTAATAAATTGCAGTGTTTCAAAGCAATATCTCATATGTCAGAAGCAGAGGTAAGTACCAGGCACCACATTTAAATACAGCAGGCAGCAAAAGGAGGATTTGTATAGATTTTTAGAGATTTATATAAATTTTGCTAAAAATTAACTAAAAAGAATGATCATTGTGATTTTACTTTTAGCTAACGGAGTGTCCTGAATTCCTGGTTTCAGAAAATGTAGTCAGTTAACGGTCACTTTTTGTAAATCACATATACTCAGCAACGTAAAAGACCTACTTGGCTTTCCTTAAACTTCAGTGACGGTTATAGCAGTAATTTATTATATAGTTTGAATTTTGTATTTTCATCAATATAATTTCTCCTGTGTTGCAATCCTGCTTTTCTGCAGTTAAGCTAGTGAAATATAATTGTTTTTATATTGCATCCATTATAAGAGTTGGTGACAGATAACAGCACCTGTTAGATGAAGTAAATACAGACCTTTGATTTCAGTTGCCTACTTTACTACTGTGCTATAGAGACAGATTTTAAATGGCACTGCATACATTCAGTTCTTCGCTTTGTTTTTATTTACTGGAGTTATCTGTCCTACTCTTTACAGAAGCAGTTGGAGTAGTGTATTTTCAAAAACATTTAAGATAGTAATAATGTCTCATATCTTTTTACATTTTACTCCTGCCAACCTTTTGTCTTACCTGCAGCTGAACACATTTCTAGTTTCAGGGGATATTTTTTTTGCACTAAGTACTGCAGGTTTTGTCTCTTTTTAGTGTGCTGGCAGTCTGTTCCATTTAATACATACCCTCTGGATGGTTTCCCAGAAGAGCACTACCTAAAATTATTGTTACAAACAACAATTCTGTGTAAGCTTCATAGCTCTTTATTGTGACTGATAATGATGATATTTCTTCATGCTGTACTGAATCCAAAGTATTTAATACTTTTTTTTTTAATGCACATTTCTGAAGCCAGCACATTAGCTTTGTTCCTTTCTCACAAACTTTCAGCATTTCATACCCAGCAACATAGAGATTATTCCAGGTATTTAGCATTTTTCTAGCTTTAGATTTTTTTCCTTATGTTTCTTTAAGTACTTGGCTCATATTCAGTCTTTATTCAGGAGCTTATTTGAAAACCACTTCATGTTTAAACTGCCTAGGGTAGTAATACTGTTCTAAAAGTACTTTCTTTGTCAGTGCCATATCATGGAGGAAGAGAAAAGGAGTAACATGGTAATCTAAAACTTTGATTTTTGTATTTGGTATTATTTTTTGCGATTTTTCTGACTGAATTTTATAGAAATAAATACAATGCACCTGTGAATTTTCTCTGTGTTATTCTTTAAATCTGACTATAAAATATAGAGCAGCATTAAAAAAAAAATCCCTTTCCCTCGTTCCTTCATTTCTAATACTTTTTGCGTAATTTATACATCATTCCCCTCTGTGATGTTTTCTTTAGTTGCCTTTCACATCTTAGCTTTGCATCTGCTCCTTTCTGAGGTGCTCTACATGCAGAAACAGTTTCAGTTTTGCATATAGCATTTCCGTTATTTTATTTATTCTGAATTCACAAATCCACATATTTTGCTTAATATAGATCCCTTATTGCATCCAAGAACCTTATCTATCGACTGTGCCCTGAACAGCAATTTGGAACACCAAAGATCTTCATCAGTTATGATATTGATTTACTGTAATGTGAAAATAATTTACATGACAAAATTATCCAAAGTATCTGATTATAATAATCAGAAAGAAAAAAAAGCACTATAGTTGCCTTTATAATTTTTATACTATGCAAGTTATAAAATAACAGTGTCAGTGAGGTAATACCTTTGAATTTTTAAACTTTGCATAATTTATAAACTCTTAATTAAAATAATTTTCTTAGTTTATTTACCAGAACTTCAGTGGTTTTGAGAGTTTATATAAAAAGAGGTGACAAGGTAAAATCCAGGACCTCATTTTTATAACAAATTTTTTAATATTCCCACACCTAATCCAAAAGTCTTTTTATAAAAGGGGTTTGAATTTTGTATTAGAGATCAAAATTTTGAAGAATGTAGATGGAATTACATATGAAATGGTTGTGCTTCTTTCAAGAGATGAGCAATTGCTTCCTCGTGTGAGGATAATGCCTTCTGATATTGTGGATTCACCTTCAGTGGTTTACAACTCTATGCAAAGACAGATTCTGAAAAGTAAAGAATCAATGCTTGTGATTTTAAGTTGGATTTATTGTTACAGTCATTCCCTCGAAAGCATAAAAATGCACTAAGGGAAAACATACTGTTAAACTCATAAGGCTACTTCCTGAATGCATATTAATGTTTTAAGGAGTTGATTAATAAAATGGGTGTTTTCTATTATGACCATGTCTTGATAATAGACATATTTCCTGTTTTACCTGAAACAAATACATATCTCAAGGAAGATGAGAAGTAGCTGTTCTTAAAACCCACCTGCCAACTTTCCATAAAACCCAAATACTTTAATACAGTTTGTGTGCAAATTTGGTGTCAGCTAAGGGGTTTATGGGGTCCTTGGCTCTATGGCTTAGGTCTCTTCTTCCCCTCTGCAGTGAAAAAAAGTGCATATCAAAAATCACTAGAACTGAAACCAAAGGAACTCCAAAAGTAGCAGTACTTCTTTTATGTATCATTATATAAAAGTAGCATCCATGAAGTATACTCATAGGCAAAAGGCCCCGTCTCTTAGATGCTGTGCAATAAATAACACAAAGATCATCCTGCCATATACAGTTTACAAAATAATACTGCACTCTTTTCTCGATCCTCAGACAAATCCTTGACAAATAATGTCATGATACATCAAAGACTAAGGCCATGAACATTGGGAAAGAATTGTGGGTTGCAGTGATAGGCAGATAACAGAATAGTCCTGACAAGTCATACATTTTAAGTTACCTAAATTACCCACATTTGAATTGTTGTACCTTCACTGTACCCTGTATCATCTTTCCTTCTCTTCCTTTTTCTTTGCACATAGATTTATTCTTCCTATCAATGTTCCCTTTCCCTTTAATACATGAAACAGAGGCCATAACTGACTTTCTATATTCCTTTAAAGCTAAAAATGTTAGAGGCCTCTCATAGCGCTGTCAGGTAACCTCAGTCCAAATACATGCAGTATCCTACAGAAATTTATCCTCCTCTGCTGAAATAATGTTTCTAAATCTGAGTGATAAGCATTTTCCTTTTGAATAAAAAGACAATAATAATCATGATAGGCTCATACTTTAACCCTGTTATTGCAGGAGAAAGGACTTCTAGGGGAAAGTGCTTTTCATTTTCCCAGGCAATTTACCATTTCACTGTTCTGAGAAAGATTTTTTTTAAGACTATGCTGAAGAGTAAACTCTTATGGGCTACTCAAGAAGCATTGAATTTGGGAATGTCAGGCTTGTATGGCCTTGATTGCTCAAGTAACTTCATAACCAGGCTCTTTCATACTGGATCGTCTAGACTTTTTTTCTTTTCCTCAAAACTCTTAAATGTTGAAGTTAGAAGTCCAGGGTGTAGAAAATTAATACATATTTAAACGTGAAAAGCTGAGCCCATGTGTTTCATGAAAGAGGATTTTTTTCATTGTCAAGGCTCACTTGAGACTTGAGGGTATATACTCGCTGTACTGAGTAATGGATATCCACAAGTAGTACTGAGATGGGAAAGATGACTGTATAACCTGATTCCTGTATCTCAAACTAGCTGTCTTTCAGAAATTGTTTATAAAAACACTGAAACCACTTTTACTCTGTGTGTAAAAATCAATTAAACTCCCTAAAGAACTTTGGCTATACGGATGCTTATATCTTAATATTTAGTTAAATATTAAAGGTAAAACACATGTAATATGCAAATAAATGAAAGCTAAATTTGGAGCCATAGGAAAAAATAAAGTTTGGTTTATTCACACATATTCTTTGCAATGCTTTATGTTGATTTTTTTTTTAACAGACAGTATTCATTGCCATTTATATCTATTACCACCTCTAGAACTGAGTCATCATGAGCAGTTTTACCATAACTGTTGCATTAGCATTTGATAATTCACTCATTGTCTTAGATCATCAGTATTTTGAGTCACTGTGAGTCACTGTGAGTTATCTTCTGGCAGACATGGTATGCCTTTGAGTTTTCCCAGAGGCTTGTGATTTTAGTAGTTATTGTTGCTAACCTAGGAGCAGTCTCTGCTCAGGTATGTAGAGATTGTGTTGAAAACCCTTGTTCTTAGCATTCTGTAGTTGTTCAGACAAAGCTGGAGTGTGGCTCAGTGTGGCTGTAGTGGCCTAAAAAAAATATGCTTTTTTTTCCCTACTTGATTCTGTTGTAACTTAGGCAGTCAAGAATAAGAATCAAGCATACTGTTGTGAAAAAAAGCTATAAAGAATTGGATTGTGCGTAGATGCGAGCATTGTGTTTAGCAGGGCTGTGCTTGGTAACAGTGATGTGGTTACTGTGCGACACCGACCCATCAGCAGTACAGGATCTGGGACACTTAGACCTCAGAGGAATGGACAAGGTGGGTATCAAAAGGGGATGTATGTGGGCACTTTGGCTATGTTTGGGAAGAGGAGAATGAGAGAGAAGATGCAGGAATTTGCATGGGAAATCAGAAAGGAGATAGGAAGTGAGGACCAGGGAAAGGGAGGCATATACTAAGGAATTTAAGGAGCTGTGTAGGACGGCATTGGACACAAACACAGGAGGGCATTTTGAATTGGTTAGAGGACATACTAGTTTGAGAGTGAATAGGACCATTGAATGGTAAATATGAAAAGTCATATGAAAATGAAATTATATATTGATTTAAATGGAAACATGTATTCCATAAGGATCAATTTTTAAACAAGTCCTTTAAGTAATGGCAATAGTCATCTCTTTCTTTGGCTGCATCGATATTTAATTGCTTTACAGAGAGTGAAACAACTTTTAAGAAGAGATTCAGAATAAAATTATATCACATTTGTCAATCTAATAGATTAAGGATATCAAAGTTTTACACCCTACTCTTTCTTCTCTTCTGATCCTGAACCCTTTTCTTGTTCTGGGGAACTTCTGACGCTGCAGTGAATGAGTTTGCTAAAGTGATTAAAAAGTAACCAGACAACGGCTATTTTCTTCCTAGCCTGGTGGTTTGGAGCAGATCAATCAATCAAGTGCCAGAGTCACTTCAAAGAAATGTTCAGGATTATGCAAATGGAAAAATGATATAGGAAGGATGGAGAACAAAAAGCAGAAAATTATGAACAGTTAGATTTTCTGAGACATAAAAAAGAACTTTATTTTGGAAAAATTATAGAATCGTTTATGGTTTGGTGTTATAATCCATTGGCAGATATTTTTATAAACAGATTTTGACTAACTTCCATGGTCCAGAACACAAGAAAAGAAATGAAGGGTTGCATTTGCTTTTTTTCATCCTTGGTAAACCTTAACTATCAGACAACTTACAATGTGAACTTGCCATTTATTATAGAGAAAACTTAAAACACTGAAATAAACCGATTGTGCTGATAATATTTATCAACCCACTATCAATCATATAAGGATTGCCCTGATGCTTAAGTGATGCATAAGAGAGGTGGAGTTTATAGATGCTAGCATCTACTCTGCTCCCACAATTGAAAGGTTATGTTATTCCCAAAGGCTTCACCTGAGCAATACTGTAGATCAGCCCTGTAAGTGCTCAGGTCATCAGGAGAAATCTATTCGTGGTTTCTCACAAAATAAAGCTGACACTGAAGTGTCATGTAACCTATCACAGGGTAAGGCAGATCATCGGGCTCTGTATTGTCCAAGAAATCTTACTGCTAGTCCTTCTTCATACTGCTTATTGTTACTAATCTTGGAATATTTACTTAAGGTCTTCGGAGTCATTATTAGTAGTCTCTTGAAGAAAAGATGTTGTAGAAAGAGGAGTTAAATCTGGAGTAAACCAGCAATATTCCATGCTAAGCCCGGAAGGTGGCTTGCTTTCCTTAGAAGTTGGGAGGAACTGTGAACATTCAGGTTTCTTTCTCCTGGAGTTTGTGCTTTTTCAACTTGTAATGGTCCAAAATGGTCAGAGTGGTACTATTTTAGTGGTCCTAAAGAATTGTAAGGGTCCTGATGTCAACACCACATTTTGGACTTCTTTCTCTCATAGACTCAATTTTAGAAAAGATTAAAGGGATAGTTTCTGGTGCTGTGTAATAACTGCCAAAGGCCTTCAATGATACCTCACCTGTAATATGAGACAAAATCCTTTTTGCTTTTTGAAGTGATACCTAAATATTTTGTTTCCTTGATCTTCTTCAAAATATTTCCAGGAGCCATATTGACTGGCTCACAGGGAAACCTGGAAACATTGAAAAGTAAGAATTATTTACAAGCATATTGCATATCATTCTAACAGTGTGACTTGGAAGGTTTAATATAACTGCTGATTATTTTTATCTATAAACAAAAGTGGATTAATATATTACATGCAGTCAAAATAAATGTAACAGTGGGACACTTTTCAGTTAGTAGCTTTTTAATGTCAAAATACATGAGATTTTCTTTGATTCCTGCAACTCCTGCTGAGACAGAGATAATACCACGTTTTAGAACAGTCTTTAATAAAAATCCTTCACTTTATTTCTTTGTGTGTAAATGAAAAGTAAATAGGAAATATATCTTGGTTATACAGAGTTAATTTAAGATTTTCTCGTAATTGAGCTTCTCATATTGTACTTTATGCTTTCATTTATACCTATGGTGGTGGGAGTAAACTCACTCAGGTTTGAAGGTTAACTTTTAAGAGAGGATATAAGAACAAAAAGACAAAAATTCCTTAGAATAAAGATCCTTTACTTCCATAACTTCAAGTTAACATAGTTGCATCATATATATAAAAAGAAACTTCTCAATTTTTTTAAAAGGGAAATCCAGGATTTGTTAGTTTATGATACAAAACAAATATCTAAAAGTGTTTTTAATAATATTGTGTGTTAAGTGACATGAAAAGCACCATTATTATGTTATTTTCGGGCATTGTGAGTACATTACCTTTATTTAACTGAAACTTATTCAATGTATAATCCTCAGAAGGAAAGAAAAACAAAGTAAGATGATAAATGATCATACATCCCATCATTCAATGTTATTTTGATCTTCTTGGCTTTGTCTTCATGGATCAATATGTGATTTACACATAAAAACTTTATGTAAATACTTCCTTTCATGTTACATAGTATAATTAGAATTGTATCTGACTCACCACTGCGTGACTAAAAAATCAGTTCAATCAGTGCTAAAATTGTCAATTTTTTAAAAATTTTTTTAATTCAGTCATTAGAGATCTGTATTTTTAGAAAATTTTAAAGACTTTTTTTAGAAAGTATTTTTAGAATTCCAATGTATTCTTAGGATTCTCTTTCCACTTCAGCACTCAGAAAAAATTTTCCATTAACTTTAACTAACTAAATGCTGGAACAGAATAAGCTTATCTATCTGTAAAATTTTTCCTTAATGTAAACTCTCTTTTTATGAAATAATCTGGGCCTATTTCATCAATTTTTCT